>NC_091541.1:32588750-32890000 GCF_042242935.1 Bactrocera oleae
ATATGCCGGATATGGTGGCTTTGGATTGCAGTTGAGAATGTTGTATGCTCTCGCATTTGTTCCCGAGAATGATGTTGTTGCCGTGTATAATAAGTTAACCAAAACTACGTTCTTCAAGGATAATGCTGAGGAGCTGCTCGATTATTTCGAGACCAAGTGTCACTCGTCGTGGTCAGACCTTTGGTCTCGGGCTGTGTAATCATTATCAAACGATCGTTGACGGTGGCCGTCGTACAAATAATCCAATCGAGAACTGGCATTGAAGTTTGAATGTTCGGCAGCTTGCTCATATGAATATGTGGAAGTTTAATGATTGTTGATGTGCGATTGGAATACTATGTTCGTGGTAATCCACCGAAAATAGCGAAAGCTGCTTCCAAGCGTCACCATTGACGTATATGAAATATTGTTAATGATTGTAACGTTCGTCCGCCGATGGATTATTTGCGCGGTCTTGCGCATAATTTAGAATTTAAATATTGATTTGGATTTGTTTATATAAGTATTTTTCTCTTATATGAAGTGAGGTGTTTATTTATATTGGGTCGGCTTTAGAATAACGTCCCACGCTTTCGGGGATACAACGGGTATGGGCGGATAGAGGAGATCCTCCAGATCAAGAATATATATAGATATAGCCGCGGGAAACTTATAGTTTTTCGAGATATTTACGTTTAAAGTTGAAAATTTCAACTATTTAAAGTACGTATTTTTGCGAGTTAAAATGAATTATACACTTATATTTTTCACTTTTATATCCACTAACACTTGACTAATTCGTTTTTAGAAATTTTTTTTATATTAGATGCTGCAAAAATAGCTCTATTTCAATATTTAAATCATTCTTTAATTTTATTAATTTTGACAATAACAAAATGGTTGTGAATGTCAAAACATCAGTGTTGCCATACTAATATATTTTGCAAACGAAGAAAAATAAAATAAACAGAGAGATTGTATCCTAGATACAGGAAACAACGCAAAAAGAATTTCTGCGCGTAAAATCTTTGGTACACCCCGTTGTTGGATCGACCAGTGTTATTTTTTTGAAGCGCGGCCGAAGGCCGCTAACGCAAAAAGGAGTTCTGCGCAAAAAAACCTTGATACACCCCAGTGTTGGACCGACCAGGGTTATTTTTTTAAAGCGCGGCCGAAGGCCGCCAACGCAAAAAGAAGTTCTGCGCGAAAAATATTTTGATACACCCCGGTGTTGGACCGACTAGGATTATTTTTTTGAAGCGCGGCCGAAGGCCGCCAACGCAAAAAGAAGTATACAAGAAAAAAGTAATATTGTCATAGAGGGTATAACATAATACTTAACATCAATGCTTTGTAATAGTTTATTTCTCTAGGTTTTGGATACCTGTATTTGGGGTATTATCTGTTTTAATTTCTTTCAGTTCAATTACAAAAGATGTCGATAAGGTAACACTGGTTATTTGAAATTTTGCAACCCTTTTGTTATTGTCAGAATTAATAGAATTTAACAATAATTTAATTATTGAATTAAACTATTTTTGCACTATATAATGTAAAATAAATGTGTACAAACGAATTAGCGAAGTGTTAGTGGATATAAAAGTGGAAAATATAAGTGTATAACTCATTCGAAATGGGAAAAATGCGTACTTTAAATAGTCGAAATTTTGAACTTTAAACCCAAATATCTCGAAAACTATAAGTTTCCCGCGGCTATATCTATATATATTCTTGATCTGGAGGATCTCCTCTATCCGCCTATACCCATTTTATCCCCGAAAGCGTGGGACGTTATACTAAAGTTTTCCCTTTATATTATTATGATTGTGCTAATAAATGTATGTTGAAGTCTCTCAAGAATTAGCTTGTGTATAAATATCCTAATGTGTGTGTAAATAGACTCAAGTTTCAATTTAATGTAAACCTCGATCACAGTAGAATGTTCACTTAATATTGTGACGAACACGGATGATAGAACAAAATCGAATCAACGATAAACTGCCAGAAGCAACTAGTTAGCGAATTCGTAGTTGCCAGAATGTTCTAGAAGCAATGTTTTGTTACAGATTTACTATATAAGGGCTGCCGGATTGTGCAGCAAACACAGTTCTAGTTAGAGTGTTGTCGTGATAAGAACAATTGAGACATAAGCAAGAAGTGGTAAGCTCGAATAACGAGGCCATGGAGGCTGAAAACATTAATGTGGAGGAATATGTCTTTCACATGGAATTAGAAGAAGAGACAACAAAGGTAGAAGAAAAGGAAGAGGCTCAATGCTCGTCAAAGATTGTGGACATAAACATCGTTTTTGCTGCAATATCGCAAATTTCAACGCAAATATCGACACAAATTAAAGAGCAGGATACACGTATGTCTCAAATGTCAACGCAAATGTCAACAGAAATATCGACACAATTTAAAGAGCAGGATGCACGTATAACCCAACAAATAGCAGAGGTGTCATCACAAATGTTGGCACAACAATCCCAATTGTCCTCGTTAAAAACGCAGTTCGAAAAGCAGACCTCACAAATAGCAGAAACGTCCTCACAGATTTCGGAAGAGCGGGATAAAATTAAAACTGAAGTGGATGAATTGAGAGACCGCCTCCGTGAGCTACAATTAATTCGGCCAATTGTGTCAGCAGCTTCTGCCAAGGTAAAACCTCCATCCTTTGATGGCACTGTTCCGTTTCACGTTTTTAAGCTTCAATTCGAAAAGACAGCATCTTCAAATAATTGGAAAGCTGAAGATAAAGTAGCTGCATTGTTCGCTGTATTAAAAGGATCTGCAGCGGAGATATTACAGACCATTCCAAACTGCGAGGCGAGTAGTTATGTAACGTTGATGGGTGCATTAGAAAGACGGTATGGTAGTGAGCACATGAAGAATATCTTTCAAATCGAGTTGCGTAATCGCCGCCAGAAAGCCAATGAGTCTCTGCAGAAGTTTTCTACAGAGATTGAGAGGTTAGCTCACTAAGCTTATGCACATAAATCCATGGAATACATCGAGGACACGAAAATTCAGACTTTCGACAATGGAATACGAGATAACACTACTCGATTCGCTGCATTAGCATGTCCAAAATTGACGTTTGCAGAAACCGTTTCGTATGCTCTGACACAGGAAACTGCATATCTGCTTTGCAATCAAACATTTAAAAAGTAGAAATAGAGGAACACGCTTGGGTCAACCAATTACTTGAAAAAATTGATAACATGCAGAAAGCACTGGTAAAATCTACGGAAGCGCATAAGAAAAATGATGGTGTGCTTAAATGCTTCAACGGCGGGGTGTGGCCATAATGCACGCAACTGTAACAAGCCCAATAATCCAGTTGGACGGAAACGAAAAGCTGAGGCCAAAGGAGACATTATAGATGTCCGATTAATGACTATAACATCAGACTGGGATCCGGAGGAGCTACAGAAATGTCAGCAAGAGGATCCAGATTTGAAAAGTGTAATACACGGATTGGAGATGAATAAACGTTCAACGAGAGAAGAAATAGCTGCAGAAAGCCCAGTCGCAAAAGCTTATTGGGCACAATGGAATAGTTTGAAGTTAGTGTCTGGCTGATTGCATCGCGTATGGGAAAGCGAAAATGGGCAAAGTTCAGGAGCTCTGATGATTGTTCCAAAAGTAAGAATTCCTGAAGTTTTCAATGAGCTGCACAACGGTCCAAGTGGAGGACACATGGGCATCAATAAAACCTTGGAGAAATTAAAACAAAGATTTTATTGGGTTGGTTGTCGTCAATCAGTTACGGAGTGGATCGCCAATTGTGTCGAGTGCATTGCTGCTAAAGGGCCGCGGTCCAGGAGTCATGGTCAGATGAAGCAGTACAATTCAGGTGCGCCGTTTGAGCGAGTAGCCATGGATGTAGCTGAAACTACAATGTTTTGGTAGTCATGGACTATTTCAGCAAATGGCCAGAGGTATACGCAATTCCTAACCAAGAGGCAGGAACAGTAGCGGATGTATTCATCATCCGGAAAACCCGTACAACTGCACTACATCCGCAGTCCGAAGGCATAGTAGAACGATTCAATCGAACTTTGGAAGAACATTTGAAGAAAGTTGTGGACAAGTATCAAAAAGATTGGGATACCCGTATATCCTTGTTCCTGATGGCTTATCGGCCTGCTATACATGAAACAACGGGGCAGACTCCAGCAAGGGTAATTTTTGGTAATGATCTTCGACTACCAATTGATTTAAAATTTGGAATTAACGCCAACGGAGGAAGGAATACTAAGGAATTCAATAGCATCCATCATAAGACGAGATGAGGGATATACATGCTATGGTGAGACAGCGCACCAAAATTATGAGCGATAAGATGAAAGCAAAATACGACAAGGCAATAAACTCTGAGGGTTTTATTGAAGGCGATTGGGTATTGTTATATAACCCACAACAAAATTGGGAAGGACCATACCAGGTTATTAAACGACTCAATGATGTAGTGTATCGCATACAGACCATTGGAAGACCAAGGAATAAAATGAAGGTGGGTCATCTGGAATGGCTTGCAGCGTTTGATACCGCAAATATGTCTAATCGGGACGATCAGACTAAGGTAGAGGGCAGTGTGGCGAACATGAATACCAGAACAAATCAGAATCGACGATAAACTGTAAGAAGCTACTAGACAGCGAATTCGTAGTTGCCAGAATGTTCTAGTAGCGAACTTTTGTTAAAAAAATACTTGTAAGTGTTAAGTTGTTGGAATTGGAAATAAAGATAAGTTCATAGCCATTAAATTGGGACTTTTATTCAACAATCCAGTGATCGAACTTAAGAGTGAGTTATAGTTAGACGATTTATCGAGAAATCAGTTACACTATTATTTATTGATATTTTCGTTGTCATCTTATACGTGGGGTGTGGTAATAGATGCATCTTTTTAGTTAACACAGCTTCTTTATTGCGATGCGTTGTGTGATCCACTTTAAAAATTCACTTCGTTATGTAGAGTGTTGACTAGCCTGGCAATTCTATCGTGCGGGCCATTGAGCACATAATTCTTTGTAGTTTTTGTGGTTTTCAGCAGACGGTTGTGTCTCAGTGGGAGATCCACTGAAGAAAACTCAAAGCTTTTCGACGTGATTGCAGTTTGTTTATATTATTTTATACTGGTCGTAGATATCATCCACTGAGGCATAAGGGACAGTAAGTCCATAGTGGTAGCCCAGGTTTCTACAGAGCTTGTGTTGTATCTTTTCGATAGCGATGAGTAAAGGAGCAGCAAGGAGTTTGGATCTGCTCTGCTGGTTTTAATTAAAAAACCTAGTACTTTAAAAACCTAGAGTGTGAGCTTTTGATATGCTTGTTGTAAGTTAGCTTATTGTCTATGATGATTCCTAAGTCCTTTACCGACTCAACCTCATTTATCGCCTCATTATTAAGGATGTATTGTAGTTAGCTAATAGATGGAAGTGCGATCTTGAGTACGAGATAGCTATGCACTTTTTATACCCTCGCAACCTGTTGCTACAGAGTATAATAGTTTTGTTCACCTAACGGTTGTTTGTATCACCTCAAACTAATCGAGTTAGATATAGGGTTATGTATATATAAATGATCAGGATGAAGAGACGAGTTGAAATCCGGGTGACTGTCTGTCCGTCCGTCCGTCTGTCCGTCCGTGCAAGCTGTAACTTGAGTAAAAATTTAGATATCTTTATGAAACTTGGTAGACATGTTTCTTGGTACCGTGAGATGGTTGGTATTGCAGATGGGCGTAATCGGACCACTGCCACGCCCACAAAACTCCATTAATCAAAAACAAATAAATTGCCATAACTAAGCTCCGCAATAAGATATAAGATTATTTGGTTTTTTTTTTTAAGAGTAGGCGCGGTCCCGCCTCTAATAGGTTTAATGTGCCTAAACCGCTAATGCTATAATAACAAAATTCACTAGAAGCAAATGGTTTTAGCACTTCTATTGGCGGTGTGAAAATAGTTGAAATCGGGTGGCAATTCCGCCCACTCCCCATATAACAGTACTGTAAAAAACTACCAAAAGCGCGATAAATCAAGCACTAAACACGTCAGAGACATTAAATTTTATCTCTGGGATGGTATGAGATGACTTTATAGGAACCGCGTTCAAAATTAGACAGTGGGCGTGGCACAGCCCACTTTTAGGTGAAAACCCATATCTTGGGATCTGCTTAACCGATTTCAATCAACTTAGGTGCATAACGTTATTTTCATATTTCTATGTTATAGTGCGAAAATGGGCGAAATCGGACTACAACCACGCC
This sequence comes from Bactrocera oleae, assembly GCF_042242935.1. Classification (NCBI taxonomy): domain Eukaryota; kingdom Metazoa; phylum Arthropoda; class Insecta; order Diptera; family Tephritidae; genus Bactrocera; species Bactrocera oleae. Next base: position 32,595,007 of record NC_091541.1, read on the forward strand.
TATTTCCCATATAACACCATTTTCAATTACATCTGATTCTTTCACTTTCCACTACGCATATAAAGCAACAATGATTAAAACTTTGCGTGAATAATACGTTTAAAGTATGCCACCTTGTGACCAAAAATTGTCTAAATCGAACAAGCCCCTAAGTACTAAATATGTGGACCCCAGTGCCTATAGTTGACCTTCTACCGAAAATATCAGCCAATCCACAAAGAAATCTCAAACGAGTATACCATTTGACTTTGCGAGAGTATAAAATGTTCGGTTACATCCGAACTTAGCCCTTCCTTACTTGTTGACATTCAGTTCGTTTATTTTTGTGGTACCAAGCTGACAATATGTCTACATCACACTGGAGAGTTTGGGTGTCTTGTACGCTGGTTATCACTCGGAAAATCTTCAGGTCATCCGCATAAAGAAGATATTCAGTCTTAAAATTTGCACCGATGTCGTTAACGAAAATATTAAAAAGAATACGTCCTAGGTGTGACCCTTGGGGTACTCCGGATGACACCTCGTACTTTATGGATAGATGACCATGGACATTAACTTGTAGTTGCCGTCCGATTAAATATGAATGGATCCAGCTCAATGCTCTACCTTGTATACCGTAGTTACTTAGCTTATCCAGTAGAATATTATGGTCTACTCTATCAAAAGCTTTACTGAAATCCGTGTAGATGGTATGGACTGCTTGTCCATTGTTTAAAGCTTCCAGAAGGTAGTTAACATAGATGAACAGGTTAGATGTCGTAGACCTTCCACCGATGAAGCCATGTTGATTGCTGGAGATGGTGTTTGTAAAAAGAGTAGTGAGCTGGAGAAGAACCATTTTCTCAAAGAGTTTAACCAGAGCTGTTTGAATACAGATTGGTCTGTAGTTGGTGACGTCTAACCTAGGCCCGTCCTTGTGAAAAGGATAGACGTAAGAGAATTTCCAGTCTGTTGGAAATATTTCATCATGAAGTGAGGTGCTGTAGATGTGAGTAATGTGCTCGCTAAGGCTTGTAGCACAGTTTTTTTGCAAGATATTTGGCAAACCATCAGGAACAGCGCCTTCCTTCGTGTTTAGGCATAACAGTTTATGAACGTTGTTAGTACTAACCTCGAGTTCCTTGATGGTATGATTAGACGTAGGTACATTTATATCCAATTGTAGGTACTGGTGAAAATCTTTAATGTACACGCTCTCTAAAAAAGATGCGAACAAGTTGCTGATCTCAATGCCGGGGCCTGCCGTGTTAACTTTCCAGTGCATACTGGACGGGATTTCACTGTGGTATCTGCTTTTGTGTGATGCATTTTATCATCTTGCACTTGCTGTTCAACTTTATCTACATATTTCCTGTAACATATTTAATTTAGCTCTTTACATGCTCGTCTAAGGTCGCTAAATTTACTATAATTGAGTTTTTTCCTGTTTTTCTTGTATGCAGAGTGAGCTTCTTTCTTGAGTAGTGTTTTATGTTTCAGTTCATTAAAGAACCAGTAAGGAAACTGATTTGATTTTTTGTACACACTGGAGCAAGTGTAGAGATGCCTTCGTGAACTACAAGCATAAAAAGCACTAATTTTACTGTCCAGTGCGGATGATGAATATACTTTCGACCAATCGGTGTTCAAGTAAAATGCGATTAAGGTTTACATAGTCTGCGTTTTTGAAGTTATAGAAAGGCAATGTAGCTGGTTTAAGGTTGGGCTGGAGTTCAACTGAGATACTAAGATCCGGATGATACAAATCCATTGTGACAATTGGCTGAGTGGGCTCGAGAATGATTTCCAGGTTACTGAAGCAGAGATCTAGCAGGTTGTTGTTGTTGATTTGAATACAATTAAACTGTCGACATTCCATTTGTGAGAGTCCTTCATAAAGAAGATTCTCACAATCGGTAGAAGGTCTGCTGCTGGGAAGTGGTAAGGAAGTGTGTGTCCTTGTGTTTTATTTTCAAATGTAATAATGTTTCCATAAGTGATTGGAACTCGACAATCATCAATTATGCACCTAGAGCAAGGTAGAGAGAGTTTTTGCATTTAATTTTTACACACGTTTTTCAAGATTATAAACCGAGATTGTAACAATTTCTGCATGGGTGGAGCTCATCGTAACAATGAAGACACCTCTACCATGTTCGTTTACACTCGTAAAGCTGTTTCTATCCTTTCTGAAGATCTTGAAGGATACTGTACGTGCATGTTTGTCTGGCTTGTTGTTTTCGCTGAGCGAGCAAAAATTTGTACCTACCAATTTAGGAACGCCGCTAACATATTTTATGGTTTAACTGGAGTCACCGTTTTTAACCATTGTATCTAGCTAGGCTAGGACGTTCTTAAGATGTGTAAGCAGGGCTCGAGCGAGATAAGACTTGAACATGATTTGAGCGGTCCCATCAACAAGTTCTGGTGGCTTTGATTTGAGTATAACACGTGCTGTAGAAAGAGAACTAGTAACGGGCGAGTTCGTACGTCGGAGGGCGACCTAGTCGGCTGAGCTTGAAACTGTCCACTTTAGCAGGCAGATCTGGGGAAAGCACTTACGTATAATGATTTTATCATGACTAAGACGCTCTTTGTTGTCTACTTTCATGGATTCTTTAACGTATAGCATAATGCCATTTGATTCACGGCTCTTGCGTTCCGAAAGTTCTGCAATAATTTTTTCTGCCGGTGCTGGAAAAGGACTTAAGCGTGTCTTTAACCTGACCTCGATTGATTTATTCAAGTTTCATAATCTGTGCAATAATGATTTCACATACAGTGGAATATCATTGTTGCCTTCTAAGCCCATGTCGTCTATACTCTGTTCTGGCTCAAATCACTTCTTCATGCGACTTGAATCAATCACACTATTATGTGAGTTACTTGACAACTTTCAACATCTGTAAAAATCTAATTGTTTACATACTACATGTGGACCTTATACTTAGGAATTAATTTCTTATTTTTTACCTACAGCAGTATCTACATGTTTTATTACCACCAAGTCTCCTACCTCGAACTCTTTAGGTGGCCTATGGTTTTGTTCGAAATTCCTCTGATTGTACACCCAAGATTTTATAATGGCAACATCAGCTTTATTTCTAAAATCTTAAAGATTTTCAATAGTTTTAGTATAAACGTCATGAAGGTATTTAGTTAACTCATCAACTTGCTCTGCCCTTTGTTCAGCTCCAAACAACAACTGACTTTGAGTTTGTTTACTGGCGCAGTGTACCGTATTGTTTATAGTGAACTCTACCGCAGTTAGCTTTTTCTTCCAATCGGCATTATTTATTGGCTCAGTAACTTTTGCCAAAATGTTCTTTAACACACGATTCACACGCCCTACCTCTCAGTTAGATTGGGTGATGCTACCGCATTCAAAGTGTGGCTAACATTGCATTCTATTCAAAATTCATTGTAAGTAAAAGCTGTTCCCCGTTTCATTACACTTTCTTCCATTTCTGCCGGCACATACAATTGTTGATACTGTCCACTTATGCGAAACACCAGACTATTGTCAAGCTCATATCCTGGCACCTCTTTAGATTCTAACCTTTTCCTCTATTCTCTTATATTTTTTATCACGCGACTGTCCAAACTGAATATTCAGATCAACCTCGCTCTCTTCAATGGACCAAACTACTGACACGCGACTCAGAGCATTTGCATGCGGCATTAGATCTCCCCCCTCTGCTTAACTACGAAGTCAAAGTTTGAAAAATTCAAAGTCTACCCCGCAATACGAGGATTTACTATCTTCTTTTCCAGCGCCAGTACCAATGAGTGACAGTCAGTAACAAGTACAAATGGAATTTCATCTAAAAATGTACGAAATCGATCCAGTGCATTGACACTTGCAAGTGCTTCTAGCTCGAAGCTTTAATATCTTGAAACCGCGTCAGTACTTGTTTTCGAAAAATATGCAACTGGGTGAGCTTTATTATTATCCTGTCTTTGTTGTAATACTGCACTATACCCACGGGAAGTCGCGTCTGAATGTAGCTCTGTTTCATGATGTGGATCAAATATACACAGAACGGGTGGATCCGTTAACTTATATAATATCTTAATGTTACAAAAGCATCGATACCCTCATTCGTCCACTCGAACTTTGCATATACGCGTTAACCAATTTAAAGGGGCAGCTATTCATTAAAAATCGCGAACAAAACGTCTGAAGTAGCTATGCTTCATTCGGTCTAATACCACTCCTAATATACACAATATCCTATGTAATCCTCCTCCCTATATGCGAATATACACTTGAACAAATTTAATTTTAGTTCTAACCAGCAGCTTTTAGTAGTCTCAACACGTCAGTCAAAATCTCAACATGCTCTTCAAAAGTTTTCGTAGCCATAATAATGTCGTATAAATACACTACAATGTTCCCCGAATCAATAAGTGACTTTAAAACTTTATTAATCAAATGTTGAAAAACGGAAGGGGCATTTGTAATGCCGAATGGCATATAGATGTACTCGTATTGATCTATTTGTGTGACAAAAGCAGTTAAAGAGTACTGAAATAAGTTTTGCTACCCAGATACCCCCAACAAACATAAAGGATAATGATCACGTATGATCAATTTTTTAAGCGCATGATAGTTTCCGCACATTTTTAAAGAACCATCTTTCTTTCGAACTAACACTATAGGCAAAGCGTAGGGAGACTCACTTTGTCTTATGGTTCTTTAAGCCAATAACTCATCGATTGTTCTTTGAACTTCCTACTTCTCGTTGTACGGTGGTAGCAGACTGGCAACTGGGCTTCTATATAAATCAAGAAAGCGAAGTGCACTGCCAAGTTTTTCCGAAACCGAACATTTTTTTTGAGCTTTTATATTAAATAATTCATTTGGCTTAAATAAATTTGTCTTTGTTTGGCTCAATGCTATTTGCATTTTGTTTAAAAGGTCACGCCCAACCAACACTGGTAAAATCGCACCTGAATCTGGCAAAATAGCAAAAGTGTGGATCAATTCGTGCTAAAAAAATATAAATTTACATGTCAAAATGCCATGAATTCTTAATTTTTTATTACCGATTCGACGATATTGTGTCAACTTCTGTTTACTGCTGAGTTTTGCTGATTGTGGCACGTAAGACCGTTTTATGAAACTAATGGGACTACCAGTATCAAATAAAGCGAAAAGAGGAATTACATCAGTGCACTTTTCTTTATTAAGAAAGGTAACATTCATTTATTTGGAGAAAATTGTTCTGCGAGTTGACAGACTTTAGGATATGCATCATCTCCTACAGCGGCAATATTCCGGTTGTTTCCTGGTGTAGCACGACGGGGACAGTTTTGGCGCGTGTGCCCGATTTCGGAGCACATGCTTCATGTTCGGTGGTAGTCTGGGAGCCGTACATGCACTTTGATGGTGGCCATGTTGAAAGCAATTAAAACAACGTACGCTGCTTACATCCACTTGGCCATTTAAAGCTGGTTTGGCCTTTGTCGGAATGGTCGCTGAGACTGAAAATTTTACCCTTCTTTTCAAATCGTACCATGAGTCTTCAAATATTTAATTGAATTGGCGCCATATAACATCGATACACAAGAAGATCGCTAAAGTTTCGTTATTATAGCTAAATCGTTTGATATACTATCGTTATTATGGTTTATTTGTGTCTATATATTTTCTATTTATATGTTCTCTACTTTATGCTTTATTGTTTCCCTATATTCCTTTTATTTTCGTGAAGGTCGCTTCTATCATTTTCACCTGTTAGTTTGCATTTAATGAGTAATTTGAATTTCGAGGCATTGCTGATGTATTGTGATTGTAACTGTTGCCACGTTGTTTAGTAATAAAATTCCTCTCCTTTTTATAATTAATATAGTTATTATCGCGATGGTGATAATAAAATTATTTGGCGGTGTATTTATTATACCAAGAAAATGTGTCTTGGTCGGTGTTATACTACGTCTAAGTCCCGGAACGGTAAGTATTTGTTTCATTATAGATAATGTAATAAATATAATATTATTTTTCTACTAAATTGATAAATTTTTTATGATCTGCTGCCGGCGTACTTGGTATAAGGGCTGATAATGAGATAAACTCTGCTAGTCGTGTATCAATTAATGAATTAATAATTCCCGATGCGTATCGTAAGGCTTGAAGCGGAGTTGAATTTATGGTATGTGATTCACGTGAGCTGCCTAATAATCACCGTGGAAGATATATTATTTTTACAACTGAGCGTAATTTGAGTTATCTTCAACCATAAGATACTTAGTTTGCCGACGGAACATTTCATGTCGTTTCTTGGATTTTCTACCAGCTGTATAGCACACATGGAATTGTAAATGGAGAAGTTATGCCTCTCGTATTTACATTGTTGTCTGGCAAATCGAAGCAACTAGGTTATTTTTGTTGGTGTACAAATGCGTGGGAGTTTTTTTTTATTTTTGGCAGAGTTCATGGAGGAGAATACAGGGATGTCGATTACAAGCTCGATATGCCGGATATGGTGGCTTTGGATTGCAGTTGAGAATGTTGTATGCTCTCGCATTTGTTCCCGAGAATGATGTTGTTGCCGTGTATAATAAGTTAACCAAAACTACGTTCTTCAAGGATAATGCTGAGGAGCTGCTCGATTATTTCGAGACCACATGGATTGGTAGTGTCACTCGTCGTGGTCAGACCTTTGGTCTCGGGCTGTGTAATCATTATCAAACGATCGTTGACGGCCGTCGTACAAATAATCCAATCGAGAACTGGCATTGAAGTTTGAATGTTCAATTTCAACTATTTAAAGTACGTATTTTTGCGAGTTAAAATGAATTATACACTTATATTTTTCACTTTTATATCCACTAACACTTGACTAATTCGTTTTAAGAAATTTTTTTTATATTAGATGCTGCAAAAATAGCTCTATTTCAATATTTAAATCATTCTTTAATTTTATTAATTTTGACAATAACAAAATGGTTGTGAATGTCAAAACATCAGTGTTGCCATACTAATATATTTTGCAAACGAAGAAAAATAAAATAAACAGAGAGATTGTATCCTAGATACAGGAAACAACGCAAAAAGAATTTCTGCGCGTAAAATCTTTGGTACACCCCGTTGTTGGATCGACCAGTGTTATTTTTTTGAAGCGCGGCCGAAGGCCGCTAACGCAAAAAGGAGTTCTGCGCAAAAAAACCTTGATACACCCCGGTGTTGGACCGACCAGGGTTATTTTTTTGAAGCGCGGCCGAAGGCCGCCAACGCAAAAAGAAGTTCTGCGCGAAAAATATTTTGATACACCCCGGTGTTGGACCGACTAGGATTATTTTTTTGAAGCGCGGCCGAAGGCCGCCAACGCAAAAAGAAGTATACAAGAAAAAAGTAATATTGTCATAGAGGGTATAACATAATACTTAACATCAATGCTTTGTAATAGTTTATTTCTCTAGGTTTTGGATACCTGTATTTGGGGTATTATCTGTTTTAATTTCTTTCAGTTCAATTACAAAAGATGTCGATAAGGTAACACTGGTTATTTGAAATTTTGCAACCCTTTTGTTATTGTCAGAATTAATAGAATTTAACAATAATTTAATTATTGAATTAAACTATTTTTGCACTATATAATGTAAAATAAATGTGTACAAACGAATTAGCGAAGTGTAAGTGGATATAAAAGTGGAAAATATAAGTGTATAACTCATTCGAAATGGGAAAAATGCGTACTTTAAATAGTCGAAATTTTGAACTTTAAACCCAAATATCTCGAAAACTATAAGTTTCCCGCGGCTATATCTATATATATTCTTGATTTGGAGGATCTCCTCTATCCGCCTATACCCATTTTATCCCCGAAAGCGTGGGACGTTATACTAAAGTTTTCCCTTTATATTATTATGATTGTGCTAATAAATGTATGTTGAAGTCTCTCAAGAATTAGCTTGTGTATAAATATCCTAATGTGTGTGTAAATAGACTCAAGTTTCAATTTAATGTAAACCTCGATCACAGTAGAATGTTCACTTAATATTGTGACGAACACGGATGATAGAACAAAATCGAATCAACGATAAACTGCCAGAAGCAACTAGTTAGCGAATTCGTAGTTGCCAGAATGTTCTAGAAGCAATGTTTTGTTACAGATTTACTATATAAGGGCTGCCGGATTGTGCAGCAAACACAGTTCTAGTTAGAGTGTTGTCGTGATAAGAACAATTGAGACATAAGCAAGAAGTGGTAAGCTCGAATAACGAGGCCATGGAGGCTGAAAACATTAATGTGGAGGAATATGTCTTTCACATGGAATTAGAAGAAGAGACAACAAAGGTAGAAGAAAAGGAAGAGGCTCAATGCTCGTCAAAGATTGTGGACATAAACATCGTTTTTGCTGCAATATCGCAAATTTCAACGCAAATATCGACACAAATTAAAGAACAGGATACACGTATGTCTCAAATGTCAACGCAAATGTCAACAGAAATATCGACACAATTTAAAGAGCAGGATGCACGTATAACCCAACAAATAGCAGAGGTGTCATCACAAATGTTGGCACAACAATCCCAATTGTCCTCGTTAAAAACGCAGTTCGAAAAGCAGACCTCACAAATAGCAGAAACGTCCTCACAGATTTCGGAAGAGCGGGATAAAATTAAAACTGAAGTGGATGAATTGAGAGACCGCCTCCGTGAGCTACAATTAATTCGGCCAATTGTGTCAGCAGCTTCTGCCAAGGTAAAACCTCCATCCTTTGATGGCACTGTTCCGTTTCACGTTTTTAAGCTTCAATTCGAAAAGACAGCATCTTCAAATAATTGGAAAGCTGAAGATAAAGTAGCTGCATTGTTCGCTGTATTAAAAGGATCTGCAGCGGAGATATTACAGACCATTCCAAACTGCGAGGCGAGTAGTTATGTAACGTTGATGGGTGCATTAGAAAGACGGTATGGTAGTGAGCACATGAAGAATATCTTTCAAATCGAGTTGCGTAATCGCCGCCAGAAAGCCAATGAGTCTCTGCAGAAGTTTTCTACAGAGATTGAGAGGTTAGCTCACTAAGCTTATGCACATAAATCCATGGAATACATCGAGGACACGAAAATTCAGACTTTCGACAATGGAATACGAGATAACACTACTCGATTCGCTGCATTAGCATGTCCAAAATTGACGTTTGCAGAAACCGTTTCGTATGCTCTGACACAGGAAACTGCATATCTGCTTTGCAATCAAACATTTAAAAAGTAGAAATAGAGGAACACGCTTGGGTCAACCAATTACTTGAAAAAATTGATAACATGCAGAAAGCACTGGTAAAATCTACGGAAGCGCATAAGAAAAATGATGGTGTGCTTAAATGCTTCAACGGCGGGGTGTGGCCATAATGCACGCAACTGTAACAAGCCCAATAATCCAGTTGGACGGAAACGAAAAGCTGAGGCCAAAGGAGACATTATAGATGTCCGATTAATGACTATAACATCAGACTGGGATCCGGAGGAGCTACAGAAATGTCAGCAAGAGGATCCAGATTTGAAAAGTGTAATACACGGATTGGAGATGAATAAACGTTCAACGAGAGAAGAAATAGCTGCAGAAAGCCCAGTCGCAAAAGCTTATTGGGCACAATGGAATAGTTTGAAGTTAGTGTCTGGCTGATTGCATCGCGTATGGGAAAGCGAAAATGGGCAAAGTTCAGGAGCTCTGATGATTGTTCCAAAAGTAAGAATTCCTGAAGTTTTCAATGAGCTGCACAACGGTCCAAGTGGAGGACACATGGGCATCAATAAAAGCTTGGAGAAATTAAAACAAAGATTTTATTGGGTTGGTTGTCGTCAATCAGTTACGGAGTGGATCGCCAATTGTGTCGAGTGCATTGCTGCTAAAGGGCCGCGGTCCAGGAGTCATGGTCAGATGAAGCAGTACAATTCAGGTGCGCCGTTTGAGCGAGTAGCCATGGATGTAGCTGAAACTACAATGTTTTGGTAGTCATGGACTATTTCAGCAAATGGCCAGAGGTATACGCAATTCCTAACCAAGAGGCAGGAACAGTAGCGGATGTATTCATCATCCGGAAAACCCGTACAACTGCACTACATCCGCAGTCCGAAGGCATAGTAGAACGATTCAATCGAACTTTGGAAGAACATTTGAAGAAAGTTGTGGACAAGTATCAAAAAGATTGGGATACCCGTATATCCTTGTTCCTGATGGCTTATCGGCCTGCTATACATGAAACAACGGGGCAGACTCCAGCAAGGGTAATTTTTGGTAATGATCTTCGACTACCAATTGATTTAAAATTTGGAATTAACGCCAACGGAGGAAGGAATACTAAGGAATTCAATAGCATCCATCATAAGACGAGATGAGGGATATACATGCTATGGTGAGACAGCGCACCAAAATTATGAGCGATAAGATGAAAGCAAAATACGACAAGGCAATAAACTCTGAGGGTTTTATTGAAGGCGATTGGGTATTGTTATATAACCCACAACAAAATTGGGAAGGACCATACCAGGTTATTAAACGACTCAATGATGTAGTGTATCGCATACAGACCATTGGAAGACCAAGGAATAAAATGAAGGTGGGTCATCTGGAATGGCTTGCAGCGTTTGATACCGCAAATATGTCTAATCGGGACGATCAGACTAAGGTAGAGGGCAGTGTGGCGAACATGAATACCAGAACAAATCAGAATCGACGATAAACTGTAAGAAGCTACTAGACAGCGAATTCGTAGTTGCCAGAATGTTCTAGTAGCGAACTTTTGTTAAAAAAATACTTGTAAGTGTTAAGTTGTTGGAATTGGAAATAAAGATAAGTTCATAGCCATTAAATTGGGACTTTTATTCAACAATCCAGTGATCGAACTTAAGAGTGAGTTATAGTTAGACGATTTATCGAGAAATCAGTTACACTATTATTTATTGATATTTTCGTTGTCATCTTATACGTGGGGTGTGGTAATAGATGCATCTTTTTAGTTAACACAGCTTCTTTATTGCGATGCGTTGTGTGATCCACTTTAAAAATTCACTTCGTTATGTAGAGTGTTGACTAGCCTGGCAATTCTATCGTGCGGGGCATTGAGCACATAATTCTTTGTAGTTTTTGTGGTTTTCAGCAGACGGTTGTGTCTCAGTGGGAGATCCACTGAAGAAAACTCAAAGCTTTTCGACGTGATTGCAGTTTGTTTATATTATTTTATACTGGTCGTAGATATCATCCACTGAGGCATAAGGGACAGTAAGTCCATAGTGGTAGCCCAGGTTTCTACAGAGCTTGTGTTGTATCTTTTCGATAGCGATGAGTAAAGGAGCAGCAAGGAGTTTGGATCTGCTCTGCTGGTTTTAATTAAAAAACCTAGTACTTTAAAAACCTAGAGTGTGAGCTTTTGATATGCTTGTTGTAAGTTAGCTTATTGTCTATGATGATTCCTAAGTCCTTTACCGACTCAACCTCATTTATCGCCTCATTATTAAGGATGTATTGTAGTTAGCTAATAGATGGAAGTGCGATCTTGAGTACGAGATAGCTATGCACTTTTTATACCCTCGCAACCTGTTGCTACAGAGTATAATAGTTTTGTTCACCTAACGGTTGTTTGTATCACCTCAAACTAATCGAGTTGGATATAGGGTTATGTATATATAAATGATCAGGATGAAGAGACGAGTTGAAATCCGGGTGACTGTCTGTCCGTCCGTCCGTCTGTCCGTCCGTGCAAGCTGTAACTTGAGTAAAAATTTAGATATCTTTATGAAACTTGGTAGACATGTTTCTTGGTACCGTGAGATGGTTGGTATTGCAGATGGGCGTAATCGGACCACTGCCACGCCCACAAAACTCCATTAATCAAAAACAAATAAATTGCCATAACTAAGCTCCGCAATAAGATATAAGATTATTTGGTTTTTTTTTTTTAAGAGTGGGCGCGGTCCCGCCTCTAATAGGTTTAATGTGCCTAAACCGCTAATGCTATAATAACAAAATTCACTAGAAGCAAATGGTTTTAGCACTTCTATTGGCGGTGTGAAAATAGTTGAAATCGGGTGGCAATTCCGCCCACTCCCCATATAACAGTACTGTAAAAAACTACCAAAAGCGCGATAAATCAAGCACTAAACACGCCAGAGACATTAAATTTTATCTCTGGGATGGTATGAGATGACTTTATAGGAACCGCGTTCAAAATTAGACAGTGGGCGTGGCACAGCCCGCTTTTAGGTGAAAACCCATATCTTGGGATCTGCTTAACCGATTTCAATCAACTTAGGTGCATAACGTTATTTTCATATTTCTATGTTATAGTGCGAAAATGGGCGAAATCGGACTACAACCACGCCTATTTCCCATATAACACCATTTTCAATTACATCTGATTCTTTCACTTTCCACTACGCATATAAAGCAACAATGATTAAAACTTTGCGTGAATAATACGTTTAAAGTATGCCACCTTGTGACCAAAAATTGTCTAAATCGAACAAGCCCCTAAGTACTAAATATGTGGACCCCAGTGCCTATAGTTGACCTTCTACCGAAAATATCAGCCAATCCACAAAGAAATCTCAAACGAGTATACCATTTGACTTTGCGAGAGTATAAAATGTTCGGTTACATCCGAACTTAGCCCTTCCTTACTTGTTGACATTCAGTTCGTTTATTTTTGTGGTACCAAGCTGACAATATGTCTACATCACACTGGAGAGTTTGGGTGTCTTGTACGCTGGTTATCACTCGGAAAATCTTCAGGTCATCCGCATAAAGAAGATATTCAGTCTTAAAATTTGCACCGATGTCGTTAACGAAAATATTGAAAAGAATACGTCCTAGGTGTGACCCTTGGGGTACTCCGGATGACACCTCGTACTTTATGGATAGATGACCATGGACATTAACTTGTAGTTGCCGTCCGATTAAATATGAATGGATCCAGCTCAATGCTCTACCTTGTATACCGTAGTTACTTAGCTTATCCAGTAGAATATTATGGTCTACTCTATCAAAAGCTTTACTGAAATCCGTGTAGATGGTATGGACTGCTTGTCCATTGTTTAAAGCTTCCAGAAGGTAGTTAACATAGATGAACAGGTTAGATGTCGTAGACCTTCCACCGATGAAGCCATGTTGATTGCTGGAGATGGTGTTTGTAAAAAGAGTAGTGAGCTGGAGAAGAACCATTTTCTCAAAGAGTTTAACCAGAGCTGTTTGAATACAGATTGGTCTGTAGTTGGTGACGTCTAACCTAGGCCCATCCTTGTGAAAAGGATAGACGTAAGAGAATTTCCAGTCTGTTGGAAATATTTCATCATGAAGTGAGGTGCTGTAGATGTGAGTAATGTGCTCGCTAAGGCTTGTAGCACAGTTTTTTTGCAAGATATTTGGCAAACCATCAGGAACAGCGCCTTCCTTCGTGTTTAGGCATAACAGTTTATGAACGTTGTTAGTACTAACCTCGAGTTCCTTGATGGTATGATTAGACGTAGGTACATTTATATCCAATTGTAGGTACTGGTGAAAATCTTTAATGTACACGCTCTCTAAAAAAGATGCGAACAAGTTGCTGATCTCAATGCCGGGGCCTGCCGTGTTAACTTTCCAGTGCATACTGGACGGGATTTCACTGTGGTATCTGCTTTTGTGTGATGCATTTTATCATCTTGCACTTGCTGTTCAACTTTATCTACATATTTCCTGTAACATATTTAATTTAGCTCTTTACATGCTCGTCTAAGGTCGCTAAATTTACTATAATTGAGTTTTTTCCTGTTTTTCTTGTATGCAGAGTGAGCTTCTTTCTTGAGTAGTGTTTTATGTTTCAGTTCATTAAAGAACCAGTAAGGAAACTGATTTGATTTTTTGTACACACTGGAGCAAGTGTAGAGATGCCTTCGTGAACTACAAGCATAAAAAGCACTAATTTTACTGTCCAGTGCGGATGATGAATATACTTTCGACCAATCGGTGTTCAAGTAAAATGCGATTAAGGTTTACATAGTCTGCGTTTTTGAAGTTATAGAAAGGCAATGTAGCTGGTTTAAGGTTGGGCTGGAGTTCAACTGAGATACTAAGATCCGGATGATACAAATCCATTGTGACAATTGGCTGAGTGGGCTCGAGAATGATTTCCAGGTTACTGAAGCAGAGATCTAGCAGGTTGTTGTTGTTGATTCGAATACAATTAAACTGTCGACATTCCATTTGTGAGAGTCCTTCATAAAGAAGATTCTCACAATCGGTAGAAGGTCTGCTGCTGGGAAGTGGTAAGGAAGTGTGTGTCCTTGTGTTTTATTTTCAAATGTAATAATGTTTCCATAAGTGATTGGAACTCGACAATCATCAATTATGCACCTAGAGCAAGGTAGAGAGAGTTTTTGCATTTAATTTTTACACACGTTTTTCAAGATTATAAACCGAGATTGTAACACTTTCTGCATGGGTGGAGCTCATCGTAACAATGAAGACACCTCTACCATGTTCGTTTACACTCGTAAAGCTGTTTCTATCCTTTCTGAAGATCTTGAAGGATACTGTACGTGCATGTTTGTCTGGCTTGTTGTTTTCGCTGAGCGAGCAAAAATTTGTACCTACCAATTTAGGAACGCCGCTAACATATTTTATGGTTTAACTGGAGTCACCGTTTTTAACCATTGTATCTAGCTAGGCTAGGACGTTCTTAAGATGTGTAAGCAGGGCTCGAGCGAGATAAGACTTGAACATGATTTGAGCGGTCCCATCAACAAGTTCTGGTGGCTTTGATTTGAGTATAACACGTGCTGTAGAAAGAGAACTAGTAACGGGCGAGTTCGTACGTCGGAGGGCGACCTAGTCGGCTGAGCTTGAAACTGTCCACTTTAGCAGGCAGATCTAGGGAAAGCACTTACGTATAATGATTTTATCATGACTAAGACGCTCTTTGTTGTCTACTTTCATGGATTCTTTAACGTATAGCATAATGCCATTTGATTCACGGCTCTTGCGTTCCGAAAGTTCTGCAATAATTTTTTCTGCCGGTGCTGGAAAAGGACTTAAGCGTGTCTTTAACCTGACCTCGATTGATTTATTCAAGTTTCATAATCTGTGCAATAATGATTTCACATACAGTGGAATATCATTGTTGCCTTCTAAGCCCATGTCGTCTATACTCTGTTCTGGCTCAAATCACTTCTTCATGCGACTTGAATCAATCACACTATTATGTGAGTTACTTGACAACTTTCAACATCTGTAACTACATATCTGTAAAAATCTAATTGTTTACATACTACATGTGGACCTTATACTTAGGAATTAATTTCTTATTTTTTACCTACAGCAGTATCTACATGTTTTATTACCACCAAGTCTCCTACCTCGAACTCTTTAGGTGGCCTATGGTTTTGTTCGAAATTCCTCGGATTGTACACCCAAGATTTTATAATGGCAACATCAGCTTTATTTCTAAAATCTTAAAGATTTTCAATAGTTTTAGTATAAACGTCATGAAGGTATTTAGTTAACTCATCAACTTGCTCTGCCCTTTGTTCAGCTCCAAACAACAACTGACTTTGAGTTTGTTTACTGGCGCAGTGTACCGTATTGTTTATAGTGAACTCTACCGCAGTTAGCTTTTTCTTCCAATCGGCATTATTTATTGGCTCAGTAACTTTTGCCAAAATGTTCTTTAACACACGATTCACACGCCCTACCTGTCAGTTAGATTGGGTGATGCTACCGCATTCAAAGTGTGGCTAACATTGCATTCTATTCAAAATTCATTGTAAGTAAAAGCTGTTCCCCGTTTCATTACACTTTCTTCCATTTCTGCCGGCACATACAATTGTTGATACTGTCCACTTATGCGAAACACCAGACTATTGTCAAGCTCATATCCTGGCACCTCTTTAGATTCTAACCTTTTCCTCTATTCTCTTATATTTTTTATCACGCGACTGTCCAAACTGAATATTCAGATCAACCTCGCTCTCTTCAATGGACCAAACTACTGACACGCGACTCAGAGCATTTGCATGCGGCATTAGATCTCCCCCCTCTGCTTAACTACGAAGTCAAAGTTTGAAAAATTCAAAGTCTACCCCGCAATACGAGGATTTACTATCTTCTTTTCCAGCGCCAGTACCAATGAGTGACAGTCAGTAACAAGTACAAATGGAATTTCATCTAAAAATGTACGAAATCGATCCAGTGCATTGACACTTGCAAGTGCTTCTAGCTCGAAGCTTTAATATCTTGAAACCGCGTCAGTACTTGTTTTCGAAAAATATGCAACTGGGTGAGCTTTATTATTATCCTGTCTTTGTTGTAATACTGCACTATACCCACGGGAAGTCGCGTCTGAATGTAGCTCTGTTTCATGATGTGGATCAAATATACACAGAACGGGTGGATCCGTTAACTTATATAATATCTTAATGTTACAAAAGCATCGATACCCTCATTCGTCCACTCGAACTTTGCATATACGCGTTAACCAATTTAAAGGGGCAGCTATTCATTAAAAATCGCGAACAAAACGTCTGAAGTAGCTATGCTTCATTCGGTCTAATACCACTCCTAATATACACAATATCCTATGTAATCCTCCTCCCTATATGCGAATATACACTTGAACAAATTTAATTTTAGTTCTAACCAGCAGCTTTTAGTAGTCTCAACACGTCAGTCAAAATCTCAACATGCTCTTCAAAAGTTTTCGTAGCCATAATAATGTCGTATAAATACACTACAATGTTCCCCGAATCAATAAGTGACTTTAAAACTTTATTAATTAAATGTTGAAAAACGGAAGGGGCATTTGTAATGCCGAATGGCATATAGATGTACTCGTATTGATCTATTGGTGTGACAAAAGCAGTTAAAAAGTACTGAAATAAGGTTTTGCTACCCAGATACCCCCAACAAACATAAAGGATAATGATCACGTATGATCAATTTTTTAAGCGCATGATAGTTTCCGCACATTCTTAAAGAACCATCTTTCTTTCGAACTAACACTATAGGCAAAGCGTAGGGAGACTCACTTTGTCTTATGGTTCTTTAAGCCAATAACTCATCGATTGTTCTTTGAACTTCCTACTTATCGTTGTACGGTGGTAGCAGACTGGCAACTGGGCTTCTATATAAATCAAGAAAGCGAAGTGCACTGCCAAGTTTTTCCGAAACCGAACATTTTTTTGAGCTTTTATATTAAATAATTCATTTGGCTTAAATAAATTTGTCTTTGTTTGGCTCAATGCTATTTGCATTTTGTTTAAAAGGTCACGCCCAACCAACACTGGTAAAATCGCACCTGAATCTGGCAAAATAGCAAAAGTGTGGATCAATTCGTGCTGAAAAAATATAAATTTACATGTCAAAATGCCATGAATTCTTAATTTTTTATTACCGATTCGACGATATTGTGTCAACTTCTGTTTACTGCTGAGTTTTGCTGATTGTGGCACGTAAGACCGTTTTATGAAACTAATGGGACTACCAGTATCAAATAAAGCGAAAAGAGGAATTACATCAGTGCACTTTTCTTTATTAAGAAAGGTAACATTCATTTATTTGGAGAAAATTGTTCTGCGAGTTGACAGACTTTAGGATATGCATCATCTCCTACAGCGGCAATATTCCGGTTGTTTCCTGGTGTAGCACGACGGGGACAGTTTTGGCGCATGTGCCCGATTTCGGAGCACATGCTTCATGTTCGGTGGTAGTCTGGGAGCCGTACATGCACTTTGATGGTGGCCATGTTGAAAGCAATTAAAACAACGTACGCTGCTTACATCCACTTGGCCACTTAAAGCTGGTTTGGCCTTTGTCGGAATGGTCGCTGAGACTGAAAATTTTACCCTTCTTTTAAAATCGTACCATGAGTCTTCAAATATTTAATTGAATTGGCGCCATATAACATCGATACATAAGAAGATCGCTGAAGTTTCGTTATTATAGCTAAATCGATTGATATACTATCGTTATTATGGTTTATTTGTGTCTATATATTTTCTATTTATATGTTCTCTACTTTATGCTTTATTGTTTCCCTATATTCCTTTTATTTTCGTGAAGGTCGCTTCTATCATTTTCACCTGTTAGTTTGCATTTAATGAGTAATTTGAATTTCGAGGCATTGCTGATGTATTGTGATTGTAACTGTTGCCACGTTGTTTAGTAATAAAATTCCTCTCCTTTTTATAATTAATATAGTTATTATCGCGATGGTGATAATAAAATTATTTGGCGGTGTATTTATTATACCAAGAAAATGTGTCTTGGTCGGTGTTATACTACGTCTAAGTCCCGGAACGGTAAGTATTTGTTTCATTATAGATAATGTAATAAATATAATATTATTTTTCTACTAAATTGATAAATTTTTTATGATCTGCTGCCGGCGTACTTGGTATAAGGGCTGATAATGAGATAAACTCTGCTAGTCGTGTATCAATTAATGAATTAATAATTCCCGATGCGTATCGTAAGGCTTGAAGCGGAGTTGAATTTATGGTATGTGATTCACGTGAGCTGCCTAATAATCACCGTGGAAGATATATTATTTTTACAACTGAGCGTAATTTGAGTTATCTTCAACCATAAGATACTTAGTTTGCCGACGGAACATTTCATGTCGTTTCTTGGATTTTCTACCAGCTGTATAGCACACATGGAATTGTAAATGGAGAAGTTATGCCTCTCGTATTTACATTGTTGTCTGGCAAATCGAAGCAACTAGGTTATTTTTGTTGGTGTACAAATGCGTGGGAGTTTTTTTTTTCATTTTTGGCAGAGTTCATGGAGGAGAATACAGGGATGTCGATTACAAGCTCGATATGCCGGATATGGTGGCTTTGGATTGCAGTTGAGAATGTTGTATGCTCTCGCATTTGTTCCCGAGAATGATGTTGTTGCCGTGTATAATAAGTTAACCAAAACTACGTTCTTCAAGGATAATGCTGAGGAGCTGCTCGATTATTTCGAGACCACATGGATTGGTAGTGTCACTCGTCGTGGTCAGACCTTTGGTCTCGGGCTGTGTAATCATTATCAAACGATCGTTGACGGTGGCCGTCGTACAAATAATCCAATCGAGAACTGGCATTGAAGTTTGAATGTTCGGCAGCTTGCTCATATGAATATGTGGAAGTTTAATGATTGTTGATGTGCGATTAGAATACTATGTTCGTGGTAATCCACCGAAAATAGCGAAAGCTGCTTCCAAGCGTCACCATTGACGTATATGAAATATTGTTAATGATTGTAACGTTCGTCCGCCGATGGATTATTTGCGCGGTCTTGCGCATAATTTAGAATTTAAATATTGATTTGGATTTGTTTATATAAGTATTTTTCTCTGATATGAAGTGAGGTGTTTATTTATATTATTATGATTGTGCTAATAAATGTATGTTGAAGTCTCTCAAGAATTAGCTTGTGTATAAATATCCTAATGTGTGTGTAAATAGACTCAAGTTTCAATTTAATGTAAAACTCGATCACAGTAGAATGTTCACTTAATATTGTGACGAACACGGATGATAGAACAAAATCGAATCAACGATAAACTGCCAGAAGCAACTAGTTAGCGAATTCGTAGTTGCCAGAATGTTCTAGAAGCAATGTTTTGTTACAGATTTACTATATAAGGGCTGCCGGATTGTGCAGCAAACACAGTTCTAGTTAGAGTGTTGTCGTGATAAGAACAATTGAGACATAAGCAAGAAGTGGTAAGCTCGAATAACGAGCAATAAGTGTTAAGTTGTTGGAATTGAAAATAAAGATAAGTGTATAGCATTAAATTGGGACTTTAATTTAATAATCCAGTGATCGAGCTCAAGAGTGAGTTATAGTTAGACGATTTATCGAGAAATCCGTTACAATTGGTGTCAGAAGTGGGATTGTCAAATAAATTCCCAAGGAGATAATTATTTGAAAATGGCCAAATTTAACGATCTGAAGATTTCACTACTCAAAAAGGAGCTGGAGCAACGGGGTTTTTCGACAAATGGACTAAAAACTGAATTACAATCACGGTTGAGAGAGGCCATGGAAGCGGAAAACATTAATGTTGAGTAATATGTCTTTCGCATGGAATTAGAAGAAGAGACAACAAAGGTAGAAGAAAAGGAAGAGGCTCAATGCTCGTCAAAGATTGTGGACATAAACATGGTTTTTGCTGCAATATCGCAAATTTCAACGCAAATATCGACACAAATTAAAGAGCAGGATACACGTATGTCTCAAATGTCAACGCAAATGTCAACAGAAATATCGACACAATTTAAAGAGCAGGATGCACGTATAACCCAACAAATAGCAGAGGTGTCATCACAAATGTTGGCACAACAATCCCAATTGTCCTCGTTAAAAACGCAGTTCGAAAAGCAGTTTGCAGCGCAAGATGACCTCACAAATAGCAGAAACGTCCTCACAGATTTCGGAAGAGCGGGATAAAATTAAAACTGAAGTGGATGAATTGAGAGACCGCCTCCGTGAGCTACAATTAATTCGACCAATTGTGTCAGCAGCTTCTGCCAAGGTAAAACCTCCATCCTTTGATGGCACTGTTCCGTTTCACGTTTTTAAGCTTCAATTCGAAAAGACAGCATCTTCAAATAATTGGAAAGCTGAAGATAAAGTAGCTGCATTGTTCGCTGTATTAAAAGGATATGCAGCGGAGATATTACAGACCATTCCAAACTGCGAGGCGAGTAGTTATGTAACGTTGATGGGTGCATTGAAAGACGGTATGGTAGTGAGCACATGAAGAATATCTTTCAAATCGAGTTGCGTAATCGCCGCCAGAAAGCCAATGAGTCTCTGCAGAAGTTTTCTACAGAGATTGAGGGGTTAGCTCACTAAGCTTATGCACATAAATCCATGGAATACATCGAGGACACGAAAATTCAGACTTTCGACAATGGAATACGAGATAACACTACACGATTCGCTGCATTAGCATGTCCAAAATTGACGTTTGCAGAAACCGTTTCGTATGCTCTGACACAGGAAACTGCATATCTGCTTTGCAATCAAACATTTAAAAAGTAGAAATAGAGGAACACGCTTGGGTCAACCAATTACTTGAAAAAATTGATAACATGCAGAAAGCACTGGAAAAATCTACGGAAGCGCATAAGAAAAATGATGGTGTGCTCAAATGCTTCAACGGCGGGGTGTGGCCATATTGCACGCAACTGTAACAAGCCCAATAATCCAGTTGGACGGAAACGAAAAGCTGAGGCCAAAGGAGACATTATAGATGTCCGATTAATGACTATAACATCAGACTGGGATCCGGAGGAGCTACAGAAATGTCAGCAAGAGGATCCAGATTTGAAAAGTGTAATACACGGATTAGAGATGAATAAACGTCCAACGAGAGAAGAAATAGCTGCAGAAAGCCCAGTTGCAAAGGCTTATTGGGCACAATGGAATAGTTTGAAGTTAGTGTCTGGCTGCTTGCATCGCGTATGGGAAAGCGAAAATGGGCAAAGTTCAGGAGCTCTGATGATTGTTCCAAAAGTAAGAATTCCTGAAGTTTTCAATGAGCTGCACAACGGTCCAAGTGGAGGACACATGGGCATCAATAAAACCTTGGAGAAATTAAAACAAAGATTTTATTGGGTTGGTTGTCGTCAATCAGTTACGGAGTGGATCGCCAATTGTGTAGAGTGCATTGCTGCTAAAGGGCCGCGGTCCAGGAGTCATGGTCAGATGAAGCAGTACAATTCAGGTGCGCCGTTTGAGCGAGTAGCCATGGATGTAGCTGGTCCATTTCCTATCAGTAAATTAGGAAACAGATATGTTTTGGTAGTCATGGACTATTTCAGCAAATGGCCAGAGGTATACGCAATTCCTAACCAAGAGGCAGGAACAGTAGCGGATGTATTCATCAACAATTGGGTATCGAGATATGGTAATACAGGAGATATGCCAGAAGCTGGGTATCCGGAAAACCCGTACAACTGCACTACATCCGCAGTCCGAAGGCATAGTAGAACGATTCAATCGAACTTTGTAAGAACATTTGAAGAAAGTTGTGGACAAGTATCAAAAAGATTGGGATACCCATATATCCTTGTTCCTGATGGCTTATCGGTCTGCTATACATGAAACAACGGGGCAGACTCCAGCAAGGGTAATTTTTTGTAATGATCTTCGACTACCAATTGATTTAAAATTTGGAATTAACGCCAACGGAGGAAGGAATACTAAGGAATTCAATAGCATCCTAGAAGACGAGATGAGGGATATACATGCTATGGTGAGACAGCGCACCAAAATTATGAGCGATAAGATGAAAGCAAAATACGACAAGGCAATAAACTCTGAGGGTTTTATTGAAGGCGATTGGGTATTGTTATATAACCCACAACAAAATTGGGAAGGACCATACCAGGTTATTAAACGACTCAATGATGTAGTGTATCGCATACAGACCATTGGAAGACCAAGGAATAAAATGAAGGTGGGTCATCTGGAATGGCTTGCAGCGTTTGATACCGCAAATATGTCTAATCGGGACGATCAGACTAAGGTAGAGGGCAGTGTGGCGAACATGAATACCAGAACAAATCAGAATCGACGATAAACTGTAAGAAGCTACTAGACAGCGAATTCGTAGTTGCCAGAATGTTCTAGTAGCGAACTTTTGTTAAAAAAATACTTGTAAGTGTTAAGTTGTTGGAATTGGAAATAAAGATAAGTTTATAGCCATTAAATTGGGACTTTTATTCAACAATCCAGTGATCGAACTTAAGAGTGAGTTATAGTTAGACGATTTATCGAGAAATCAGTTACAATATTATTTATTGATATTTTCGTTGTCATCTTATACGTGGGGTGTGGTAATAGATGCATCTTTTTAGTTAACACAGCTTCTTTATTGCGATGCGTTGTGTGATCCACTGTAAAAATTCACTTCGTTATGTAGAGTGTTGACTAGCCTGGCAATTCTATCGTGCGGGCCATTGAGCACATAATTCTTTGTAGTTTTTGTGGTTTTCAGCAGACGGTTGTGTCTCAGTCGGAGATCCACTGAAGAAAACTCAAAGCTTTTCGACGTGATTGCAGTTTGTTTATATTATATTATACTGGTCGTAGATATCATCCACTGAGGCATAAGGGACAGTAAGTCCATAGTGGTAGCCCAGGTTTCTACAGAGCTTGTGTTGTATCTTTTCGATAGCGATGAGTAAAGGAGCAGCAAGGAGTTTAGATCTGCTCTGCTGGTTTTAATTATAAAACCTAGTACTTTAAAAACCTAGAGTGTGAGCTTTTGATATGCTTGTTGTAAGTTAGCTTATTGTCTATGATGATTCCTAAGTCCTTTACCGACTCAACCTCATTTATCGCCTCATTATTAAGGATGTATTGTAGTTAGCTAATAGATGGAAGTGCGATCTTGAGTACGAGATAGCTATGCACTTTTTATACCCTCGCAACCTGTTGCTACAGAGTATAATAGTTTTGTTCACCTAACGGTTGTTTGTATCACCTCAAACTAATCGAGTTAGATATAGGGTTATATATATATAAATGATCAGGATGAAGAGACGAGTTGAAATCCGGGTGACTGTCTGTCCGTCCGTGCAAGCTGTAACTTGAGTAAAAATTTAGCTATCTTTATGAAACTTGGTAGACATGTTTCTTGGTTCCGTGAGATGGTTGGTATTGCAGATGGGCGTATTCGGACCACTGCCACGCCCACAAAACTCCATTAATCAAAAACAAATAAATTGCCATAACTAAGCTCCGCAATAAGATATAAGACTGTTATTTGGTTTTTTTTTTTTAAGAGTGGGCGCGGTCCCGCCTCTAATAGGTTTAATGTGCCTAAACCGCTAATGCTATAATAACAAAATTCACTAGAAGCAAATGGTTTTAGCACTTCTATTGGCGGTGTGAAAATAGTTGAAATCGGGTGGCAATTCCGCCCACTCCCCATATAACAGTACTGTAAAAAACTACCAAAAGCGCGATAAATCAAGCACTAAACACGCCAGAGACATTAAATTTTATCTCTGGGATGGTATGAGATGACTTTATAGGAACCGCGTTCAAAATTAGACAGTGGGCGTGGCACAGCCCACTTTTAGGTGAAAACCCATATCTTGGGATCTGCTTAACCGATTTCAATCAACTTAGGTGCATAACGTTATTTTCATATTTCTATGTTATAGTGCGAAAATGGGCGAAATCGGACTACAACCACGCCTATTTCCCATATAACACCATTTTCAATTACATCTGATTCTTTCACTTTCCACTACGCATATAAAGCAACAATGATTAAAACTTTGCGTGAATAATACGTTTAAAGTATGCCACCTTGTGGCCAAAAATTGTCTAAATCGAACAAGCCCCTAAGTACTAAATATGTGGACCCCAGTGCCTATAGTTGACCTTCTACCGAAAATATCAGCCAATCCACAAAGAAATCTCAAACGAGTATACCATTTGACTTTGCGAGAGTATAAAATGTTCGGTTACATCCGAACTTAGCCCTTCCTTACTTGTTGACATTCAGTTCGTTTATTTTTGTGGTACCAAGCTGACAATATGTCTACATCACACTGGAGAGTTTGGGTGTCTTGTACGCTGGTTATTACTCGGAAAATCTTCAGGTCATCCGCATAAAGAAGATATTCAGTCTTAAAATTTGCACCGATGTCGTTAACGAAAATATTGAAAAGAATACGTCCTAGGTGTGACCCTTGGGGTACTCCGGATGACACCTCGTACTTTATGGATAGATGACCATGGACATTAACTTGTAGTTGCCGTCCGATTAAATATGAATGGATCCAGCTCAATGCTCTACCTTGTATACCGTAGTTACTTAGCTTATCCAGTAGAATATTATGGTCTACTCTATCAAAAGCTTTACTGAAATCCGTGTAGATGGTATGGACTGCTTGTCCATTGTTTAAAGCTTCCAGAAGGTAGTTAACATAGATGAACAGGTTAGATGTCGTAGACCTTCCACCGATGAAGCCATGTTGATTGCTGGAGATGGTGTTTGTAAAAAGAGTAGTGAGCTGGAGAAGAACCATTTTCTCAAAGAGTTTAACCAGAGCTGTTTGAATACAGATTGGTCTGTAGTTGGTGACGTCTAACCTAGGCCCGTCCTTGTGAAAAGGATAGACGTAAGAGAATTTCCAGTCTGTTGGAAATATTTCATCATGAAGTGAGGTGCTGTAGATGTGAGTAATGTGCTCGCTAAGGCTTGTAGCACAGTTTTTTTGCAAGATATTTGGCAAACCATCAGGAACAGCGCCTTCCTTCGTGTTTAGGCATAACAGTTTATGAACGTTGTTAGTACTAACCTCGAGTTCCTTGATGGTATGATTAGACGTAGGTACATTTATATCCAATTGTAGGTACTGCTGAAAATCTTTAATGTACACGCTCTCTAAAAAAGATGCGAACAAGTTGCTGATCTCAATGCCGGGGCCTGCCGTGTTAACTTTCCAGTGCATACTGGACGGGATTTCACTGTGGTATCTGCTTTTGTGTGATGCATTTTATCATCTTGCACTTGCTGTTCAACTTTATCTACATATTTCCTGTAACATATTTAATTTAGCTCTTTACATGCTCGTCTTAGGTCGCTAAATTTACTATAATTGAGTTTTTTTCCTGTTTTTCTTGTATGCAGAGTGAGCTTCTTTCTTGAGTAGTGTTTTATGTTTCAGTTCATTAAAGAACCAGTAAGGAAACTGATTTGATTTTTTGTACACACTGGAGCAAGTGTAGAGATGCCTTCGTGAACTACAAGCATAAAAAGCACTAATTTTACTGTCCAGTGCGGATGATGAATATACTTTCGACCAATCGGTGTTCAAGTAAAATACGATTAAGGTTTACATAGTCTGCGTTTTTGAAGTTATAGAAAGGCAATGTAGCTGGTTTAAGGTTGGGCTGGAGTTCAACTGAGATACTAAGATCCGGATGATACAAATCCATTGTGACAATTGGCTGAGTGGGCTCGAGAATGATTTCCAGGTTACTGAAGCAGAGATCTAGCAGGTTGTTGTTGTTGATTCGAATACAATTAAACTGTCGACATTCCATTTGTGAGAGTCCTTCATAAAGAAGATTCTCACAATCGGTAGAAGGTCTGCTGCTGGGAAGTGGTAAGGAAGTGTGTGTCCTTGTGTTTTATTTTCAAATGTAATAATGTTTCCATAAGTGATTGGAACTCGACAATCATCAATTATGCACCTAGAGCAAGGTAGAGAGAGTTTTTGCATTTAATTTTTACACACGTTTTTCAAGATTATAAACCGAGATTGTAACAATTTCTGCATGGGTGGAGCTCATCGTAACAATGAAGACACCTCTACCATGTTCGTTTACACTCGTAAAGCTGTTTCTATCCTTTCTGAAGATCTTGAAGGATACTGTACGTGCATGTTTGTCTGGCTTGTTGTTTTCGCTGAGCGAGCAAAAATTTGTACCTACCAATTTAGGAACGCCGCTTACATATTTTATGGTTTAACTGGAGTCACCGTTTTTAACCATTGTATCTAGCTAGGCTAGGACGTTCTTAAGATGTGTAAGCAGGGCTCGAGCGAGATAAGACTTGAACATGATTTGAGCGGTCCCATCAACAAGTTCTGGTGGCTTTGATTTGAGTATAACACGTGCTGTAGAAAGAGAACTAGTAACGGGCGAGTTCGTACGTCGGAGGGCGACCTAGTCGGCTGAGCTTGAAACTGTCCACTTTAGCAGGCAGATCTGGGGAAAGCACTTACGTATAATGATTTTATCATGACTAAGACGCTCTTTGTTGTCTACTTTCATGGATTCTTTAACGTATAGCATAATGCCATTTGATTCACGGCTCTTGCGTTCCGAAAGTTCTGCAATAATTTCTTCTGCCGGTGCTGGAAAAGGACTTAAGCGTGTCTTTAACCTGACCTCGATTGATTTATTCAAGTTTCATAATCTGTGCAATAATGATTTCACATACAGTGGAATATCATTGTTGCCTTCTAAGCCCATGTCGTCTGTACTCTGTTCTGGCTCAAATCACTTCTTCATGCGACTTGAATCAATCACACTATTATGTGAGTTACTTGACAACTTTCAACATCTGTAACTACATATCTGTAAAAATCTAATTGTTTACATACTACATGTGGACCTTATACTTAGGATAATTATTTTTTACCTACAGCAGTATCTACATGTTTTATTACCACCAAGTCTCCTACCTCGAACTCTTTAGGTGGCCTATGGTTTTGTTCGAAATTCCTCTGATTGTACACCCAAGATTTTATAATGGCAACATCAGCTTTATTTCTAAAATCTTAAAGATTTTCAATAGTTTTAGTATAAACGTCATGAAGGTATTTAGTTAACTCATCAACTTGCTCTGCCCTTTGTTCAGCTCCAAACAACAACTGACTTTGAGTTTGTTTACTGGCGCAGTGTACCGTATTGTTTATAGTGAACTCTACCGCAGTTAGCTTTTTCTTCCAATCGGCATTATTTATTGGCTCAGTAACTTTTGCCAAAATGTTCTTTAACACACGATTCACACGCCCTACCTGTCAGTTAGATTGGGTGATGCTACCGCATTCAAAGTGTGGCTAACATTGCATTCTATTCAAAATTCATTGTAAGTAAAAGCTGTTCCCCGTTTCATTACACTTTCTTCCATTTCTGCCGGCACATACAATTGTTGATACTGTCCACTTATGCGAAACACCAGACTATTGTCAAGCTCATATCCTGGCACCTCTTTAGATTCTAACCTTTTCCTCTATTCTCTTATATTTTTTATCACGCGACTGTCCAAACTGAATATTCAGATCAACCTCGCTCTCTTCAATGGACCAAACTACTGACACGCGACTCAGAGCATTTGCATGCGGCATTAGATCTCCCCCCTCTGCTTTACTACGAAGTCAAAGTTTGAAAAATTCAAAGTCTACCCCGCAATACGAGGATTTACTATCTTCTTTTCCAGCGCCAGTACCAATGAGTGACAGCCAGTAACAAGTACAAATGGAATTTCATCTAAAAATGTACGAAATCGATCCAGTGCATTGACACTTGCAAGTGCTTCTAGCTCGAAGCTTTAATATCTTGAAACCGCGTCAGTACTTGTTTTCGAAAAATATGCAACTGGGTGAGCTTTCCTGTCCACCTGGGTGAGCTTTCCTGTCCATCCTGTCTTTGTTGTAATACTGCACTATACCCACGGGAAGTCGCGTCTGAATGTAGCTCTGTTTCATGATGTGGATCAAATATACACAGAACGGGTGGATCCGTTAACTTATATAATATCTTAATGTTACAAAAGCATCGATACCCTCATTCGTCCACTCGAACTTTGCATATACGCGTTAACCAATTTAAAGGGGCAGCTATTCATTAAAAATCGCGAACAAAACGTCTGAAGTAGCTATGCTTCATTCGGTCTAATACCACTCCTAATATACACAATATCCTATGTGATCCTCCTCCCTATATGCGAATATACACTTGAACAAATTTAATTTTAGTTCTAACCAGCAGCTTTTAGTAGTCTCAACACGTCAGTCAAAATCTCAACATGCTCTTCAAAAGTTTTCGTAGCCATAATAATGTCGTATAAATACACTACAATGTTCCCCGAATCAATAAGTGACTTTAAAACTTTATTAATTAAATGTTGAAAAACGGAAGGGGCATTTGTAATGCCGAATGGCATATAGATGTACTCGTATTGATCTATTGGTGTGACAAAAGCAGTTAAAGAGTACTGAAATAAGTTTTGCTACCCAGATACCCCCAACAAACATAAAGGATAATGATCACGTATGATCAATTTTTTAAGCGCATGATAGTTTCCGCACATTCTTAAAGAACCATCTTTCTTTCGAACTAACACTATAGGCAAAGCGTAGGGAGACTCACTTTGTCTTATGGTTCTTTAAGCCAATAACTCATCGATTGTTCTTTGAACTTCCTACTTCTCGTTGTACGGTGGTAGCAGACTGGCAACTGGGCTTCTATATAAATCAAGAAAGCGAAGTGCACTGCAAAGTTTTTCCGAAACCCAACATTTTTTTTGAGCTTTTATATTAAATAATTCATTTGGCTTAAATAAATTTGTCTTTGTTTGGCTCAATGCTATTTGCATTTTGTTTAAAAGGTCACGCCCAACCAACACTGGTAAAATCGCACCTGAATCTGGCAAAATAGCAAAAGTGTGGATCAATTCGTGCTGAAAAAATATAAATTTACATGTCAAAATGCCATGAATTCTTAATTTTTTATTACCGATTCGACGATATTGTGTCAACTTCTGTTTACTGCTGAGTTTTGCTGATTGTGGCACGTAAGACCGTTTTATGAAACTAATGGGACTACCAGTATCAAATAAAGCGAAAAGAGGAATTACATCAGTGCACTTTTCTTTATTAAGAAAGGTAACATTCATATATTTGGAGAAAATTGTTCTGCGAGTTGACAGACTTTAGGATATGCATCATCTCCTACAGCGGCAATATTTCGGTTGTTTCCTGGTGTAGCACGACGGGGACAGTTTTGGCGCGTGTGCCCGATTTCGGAGCACATGCTTCATGTTCGGTGGTAGTCTGGGAGCCGTACATGCACTTTGATGGCCGTACATGCACATTAATTTGAATTTCGAGGCATTGCTGATGTATTGTGATTGTAACTGTTGCCACGTTGTTTAGTAATAAAATTCCTCTCCTTTTTATAATTAATATAGTTATTATCGCGATGGTGATAATAAATTATTTGGCGGTGTATAGATAATGTAATAAATATAATATTATTTTTCTACTAAATTGATAAATTTTTTATGATCTGCTGCCGGCGTACTTGGTATAAGGGCTGATAATGAGATAAACTCTGCTAGTCGTGTATCAATTAATGAATTAATAATTCCCGATGCGTATCGTAAGGCTTGAAGCGGAGTTGAATTTATGGTATGTGATTCACGTGAGCTGCCTAATAATCACCGTGGAAGATATATTATTTTTACAACTGAGCGTAATTTGAGTTATCTTCAACCATAAGATACTTAGTTTGCCGACGGAACATTTCATGTCGTTTCTTGGATTTTCTACCAGCTGTATAGCACACATGGAATTGTAAATGGAGAAGTTATGCCTCTCGTATTTACATTGTTGTCTGGCAAATCGAAGCAACTAGGTTATTTTTGTTGGTGTACAAATGCGTGGGAGTTTTTTTTTCATTTTTGGCAGAGTTCATGGAGGAGAATACAGGGATGTCGATTACAAGCTCGATATGCCGGATATGGTGGCTTTGGATTGCAGTTGAGAATGTTGTATGCTCTCGCATTTGTTCCCGAGAATGATGTTGTTGCCGTGTATAATAAGTTAACCAAAACTACGTTCTTCAAGGATAATGCTGAGGAGCTGCTCGATTATTTCGAGACCACATGGATTGGTAGTGTCACTCGTCGTGGTCAGACCTTTGGTCTCGGGCTGTGTAATCATTATCAAACGATCGTTGACGGTGGCCGTCGTACAAATAATCCAATCGAGAACTGGCATTGAAGTTTGAATGTTCGGCAGCTTGCTCATATGAATATGTGGAAGTTTAATGATTGTTGATGTGCGATTGGAATACTATGTTCGTGGTAATCCACCGAAAATAGCGAAAGCTGCTTCCAAGCGTCACCATTGACGTATATGAAATATTGTTAATGATTGTAACGTTCGTCCACCGATGGATTATTTGCGCGGTCTTGCGCATAATTTAGAATTTAAATATTGATTTGGATTTGTTTATATAAGTATTTTTCTCTTATATGAAGTGAGGTGTTTATTTATATTGGGTCGGCTTTAGAATAACGTCCCACGCTTTCGGGGATACAACGGGTATGGGCGGATAGAGGAGCTCCTCCAGATCAAGAATATATATAGATATAGCCGCGGGAAACTTATAGTTTTTCGAGATATTTACGTTTAAAGTTGAAAATTTCAACTATTTAAAGTACGTATTTTTGCGAGTTAAAATGAATTATACACTTATATTTTTCACTTTTATATCCACTAACACTTGACTAATTCGTTTTTAGAAATTTTTTTTATATTAGATGCTGCAAAAATAGCTCTATTTCAATATTTAAATCATTCTTTAATTTTATTAATTTTGACAATAACAAAATGGTTGTGAATGTCAAAACATCAGTGTTGCCATACTAATATATTTTGCAAACGAAGAAAAATAAAATAAACAGAGAGATTGTATCCTAGATACAGGAAACAACGCAAAAAGAATTTCTGCGCGTAAAATCTTTGGTACACCCCGTTGTTGGATCGACCAGTGTTATTTTTTTGAAGCGCGGCCGAAGGCCGCTAACGCAAAAAGGAGTTCTGCGCAAAAAAACCTTGATACACCCCAGTGTTGGACCGACCAGGGTTATTTTTTTAAAGCGCGGCCGAAGGCCGCCAACGCAAAAAGAAGTTCTGCGCGAAAAATATTTTGATACACCCCGGTGTTGGACCGACTAGGATTATTTTTTTGAAGCGCGGCCGAAGGCCGCCAACGCAAAAAGAAGTATACAAGAAAAAAGTAATATTGTCATAGAGGGTATAACATAATACTTAACATCAATGCTTTGTAATAGTTTATTTGTCTAGGTTTTGGATACCTGTATTTGGGGTATTATCTGTTTTAATTTCTTTCAGTTCAATTACAAAAGATGTCGATAAGGTAACACTGGTTATTTGAAATTTTGCAACCCTTTTGTTATTGTCAGAATTAATAGAATTTAACAATAATTTAATTATTGATATAATGTAAAATAAATGTGTACAAACGAATTAGCGAAGTGTTAGTGGATATAAAAGTGGAAAATATAAGTGTATAACTCATTCGAAATGGGAAAAATGCGTACTTTAAATAGTCGAAATTTTGAACTTTAAACCCAAATATCTCGAAAACTATAAGTTTCCCGCGGCTATATCTATATATATTCTTGATCTGGAGGATCTCCTCTATCCGCCTATACCCATTTTATCCCCGAAAGCGTGGGACGTTATACTAAAGTTTTCCCTTTATATTATTATGATTGTGCTAATAAATGTATGTTGAAGTCTCTCAAGAATTAGCTTGTGTATAAATATCCTAA
This sequence comes from Bactrocera oleae, assembly GCF_042242935.1. Taxonomy (NCBI): domain Eukaryota; kingdom Metazoa; phylum Arthropoda; class Insecta; order Diptera; family Tephritidae; genus Bactrocera; species Bactrocera oleae. The sequence goes on from NC_091541.1 coordinate 32,627,082, forward strand.
TGTGTGTGTAAATAGACTCAAGTTTCAATTTAATGTAAACCTCGATCACAGTAGAATGTTCACTTAATATTGTGACGAACACGGATGATAGAACAAAATCGAATCAACGATAAACTGCCAGAAGCAACTAGTTAGCGAATTCGTAGTTGCCAGAATGTTCTAGAAGCAATGTTTTGTTACAGATTTACTATATAAGGGCTGCCGGATTGTGCAGCAAACACAGTTCTAGTTAGAGTGTTGTCGTGATAAGAACAATTGAGACATAAGCAAGAAGTGGTAAGCTCGAATAACGAGGCCATGGAGGCTGAAAACATTAATGTGGAGGAATATGTCTTTCACATGGAATTAGAAGAAGAGACAACAAAGGTAGAAGAAAAGGAAGAGGCTCAATGCTCGTCAAAGATTGTGGACATAAACATCGTTTTTGCTGCAATATCGCAAATTTCAACGCAAATATCGACACAAATTAAAGAACAGGATACACGTATGTCTCAAATGTCAACAGAAATATCGACACAATTTAAAGAGCAGGATGCACGTATAACCCAACAAATAGCAGAGGTGTCATCACAAATGTTGGCACAACAATCCCAATTGTCCTCGTTAAAAACGTAGTTCGAAAAGCAGTTTGCAGCGCAAGATGACCTCACAAATAGCAGAAACGTCCTCACAGATTTCGGAAGAGCGGGATAAAATTAAAACTGAAGTGGATGAATTGAGAGACCGCCTCCGTGAGCTACAATTAATTCGGCCAATTGTGTCAGCAGCTTCTGCCAAGGTAAAACCTCCATCCTTTGATGGCACTGTTCCGTTTCACGTTTTTAAGCTTCAATTCGAAAAGACAGCATCTTCAAATAATTGGAAAGCTGAAGATAAAGTAGCTGCATTGTTCGCTGTATTAAAAGGATCTGCAGCGGAGATATTACAGACCATTCCAAACTGCGAGGCGAGTAGTTATGTAACGTTGATGGGTGCATTAGAAAGACGGTATGGTAGTGAGCACATGAAGAATATCTTTCAAATCGAGTTGCGTAATCGCCGCCAGAAAGCCAATGAGTCTCTGCAGAAGTTTTCTACAGAGATTGAGAGGTTAGCTCACTAAGCTTATGCACATAAATCCATGGAATACATCGAGGACACGAAAATTCAGACTTTCGACAATGGAATACGAGATAACACTACACGATTCGCTGCATTAGCATGTCCAAAATTGACGTTTGCAGAAACCGTTTCGTATGCTCTGACACAGGAAACTGCATATCTGCTTTGCAATCAAACATTTAAAAAGTAGAAATAGAGGAACACGCTTGGGTCAACCAATTACTTGAAAAAATTGATAACATGCAGAAAGCACTGGAAAAATCTACGGAAGCGCATAAGAAAAATGATGGTGTGCTTAAATGCTTCAACGGCGGGGTGTGGCCATATTGCACGCAACTGTAACAAGCCCAATAATCCAGTTGGACGGAAACGAAAAGCTGAGGCCAAAGGAGACATTATAGATGTCCGATTAATGACTATAACATCAGACTGGGATCCGGAGGAGCTACAGAAATGTCAGCAAGAGGATCCAGATTTGAAAAGTGTAATACACGGATTAGAGATGAATAAACGTCCAACGAGAGAAGAAATAGCTGCAGAAAGCCCAGTTGCAAAGGCTTATTGGGCACAATGGAATAGTTTGAAGTTAGTGTCTGGCTGCTTGCATCGCGTATGGGAAAGCGAAAATGGGCAAAGTTCAGGAGCTCTGATGATTGTTCCAAAAGTAAGAATTCCTGAAGTTTTCAATGAGCTGCACAACGGTCCAAGTGGAGGACACATGGGCATCAATAAAACCTTGGAGAAATTAAAACAAAGATTTTATTGGGTTGGTTGTCGTCAATCAGTTACGGAGTGGATCGCCAATTGTGTCGAGTGCATTGCTGCTAAAGGGCCGCGGACCAGGAGTCATGGTCAGATGAAGCAGTACAATTCAGGTGCGCCGTTTGAGCGAGTAGCCATGGATGTAGCTGGTCCATTTCCTATCAGTAAATTAGGAAACAGATATGTGTTGGTAGTCATGGACTATTTCAGCAAATGGCCAGAGGTATACGCAATTCCTAACCAAGAGGCAGGAACAGTAGCGGATGTATTCATCAACAATTGGGTATCGAGATATGGTAATACAGGAGATATGCCAGAAGCTGGGTATCCGGAAAACCCGTACAACTGCACTACATCCGCAGTCCGAAGGCATGGTAGAACGATTCAATCGAACTTTGGAAGAACATTTGAGGAAAGTTGTGGACAAGTATCAAAAAGATTGGGATACCCATATATCCTTGTTCCTGATGGCTTATCGGTCTGCTATACATGAAACAACGGGGCAGACTCCAGCAAGGGTAATTTTTTGTAATGATCTTCGACTACCAATTGATTTAAAATTTGGAATTAACGCCAACGGAGGAAGGAATACTAAGGAATTCAATAGCATCCTAGAAGACGAGATGAGGGATATACATGCTATGGTGAGACAGCGCACCAAAATTATGAGCGATAAGATGAAAGCAAAATACGACAAGGCAATAAACTCTGAGGGTTTTATTGAAGGCGATTGGGTATTGTTATATAACCCACAACAAAATTGGGAAGGACCATACCAGGTTATTAAACGACTCAATGATGTAGTGTATCGCATACAGACCATTGGAAGACCAAGGAATAAAATGAAGGTGGGTCATCTGGAATGGCTTGCAGCGTTTGATACCGCACATATGTCTAATCGGGACGATCAGACTAAGGTAGAGGGCAGTGTGGCGAACATGAATACCAGAACAAATCAGAATCGACGATAAACTGTAAGAAGCTACTAGACAGCGAATTCGTAGTTGCCAGAATGTTCTAGTAGCGAACTTTTGTTAAAAAAATACTTGTAAGTGTTAAGTTGTTGGAATTGGAAATAAAGATAAGTTTATAGCCATTAAATTGGGAATTTTATTCAACAATCCAGTGATCGAACTTAAGAGTGAGTTATAGTTAGACGATTTATCGAGAAATCAGTTACACTATTATTTATTGATATTTTCGTTGTCATCTTATACGTGGGGTGTGGTAATAGATGCATCTTTTTAGTTAACACAGCTTCTTTATTGCGATGCGTTGTGTGATCCACTGTAAAAATTCACTTCGTTATGTAGAGTGTTGACTAGCCTGGCAATTCTATCGTGCGGGCCATTGAGCACATAATTCTTTGTAGTTTTTGTGGTTTTCAGCAGACGGTTGTGTCTCAGTGGGAGATCCACTGAAGAAAACTCAAAGCTTTTCGACGTGGTTGCAGTTTGTTTATATTATATTATACTGGTCGTAGATATCATCCACTGAGGCATAAGGGACAGTAAGTCCATAGTGGTAGCCCAGGTTTCTACAGAGCTTGTGTTGTATCTTTTCGATAGCGATGAGTAAAGGAGCAGCAAGGAGTTTAGATCTGCTCTGCTGGTTTTAATTATAAAACCTAGTACTTTAAAAACCTAGAGTGTGAGCTTTTGATATGCTTGTTGTAAGTTAGCTTATTGTCTATGATGATTCCTAAGTCCTTTACCGACTCAACCTCATTTATCGCCTCATTATTAAGGATGTATTGTAGTTAGCTAATAGATGGAAGTGCGATCTTGAGTACGAGATAGCTATGCACTTTTTATACCCTCGCAACCTGTTGCTACAGAGTATAATAGTTTTGTTCACCTAACGGTTGTTTGTATCACCTCAAACTAATCGAGTTAGATATAGGGTTATATATATATAAATGATCAGGATGAAGAGACGAGTTGAAATCCGGGTGACTGTCTGTCCGTCCGTCCGTCTGTCCGTCCGTGCAAGCTGTAACTTGAGTAAAAATTTAGATATCTTTATGAAACTTGGTAGACATGTTTCTGGGTTCCGTGAGATGGTTGGTATTGCAGATGGGCGTAATCGGACCACTGCCACGCCCACAAAACTCCATTAATCGAAAACAAATAAATTGCCATAACTAAGCTCCGCAATAAGATATAAGACTGTTATTTGGTATTTTTTTTTTAAGAGTGGGCGCGGTCCCGCCTCTAATAGGTTTAATGTGCCTAAACCGCTAATGCTATAATAACAAAATTCACTAGAAGCAAATGGTTTTAGCACTTCTATTGGCGGTGTGAAAATAGTTGAAATCGGGTGGCAATTCCGCCCACTCCCCATATAACAGTACTGTAAAAAACTACCAAAAGCGCGATAAATCAAGCACTAAACACGCCAGAGACATTAAATTTTATCTCTGGGATGGTATGAGATGACTTTATAGGAACCGCGTTCAAAATTAGACAGTGGGCGTGGCACAGCCCACTTTTAGGTGAAAACCCATATCTTGGGATCTGCTTAACCGATTTCAATCAACTTAGGTGCATAACGTTATTTTCATATTTCTATGTTATAGTGCGAAAATGGGCGAAATCGAACTACAACCACGCCTATTTCCCATATAACACCATTTTCAATTACATCTGATTCTTTCACTTTCCACTACGCATATAAAGCAACAATGATTATATCGGAGTAAAACTTTGCGTGAATAATACGTTTAAAGTATGCCACCTTGTGACCAAAAATTGTCTAAATCGAACAAGCCCCTAAGTACTAAATATGTGGACCCCAGTGCCTATAGTTGACCTTCTACCGAAAATATCAGCAAATCCACAAAGAAATCTCAAACGAGTATACCATTTGACTTTGCGAGAGTATAAAATGTTCGGTTACATCCGAACTTAGCCCTTCCTTACTTGTTGACATTCAGTTCGTTTATTTTTGTGGTACCAAGCTGACAATATGTCTACATCACACTGGAGAGTTTGGGTGTCTTGTACGCTGGTTATCACTCGGAAAATCTTCAGGTCATCCGCATAAAGAAGATATTCAGTCTTAAAATTTGCACCGATGTCGTTAACGGAAATATTGAAAAGAATACGTCCTAGGTGTGACCCTTGGGGTACTCCGGATGACACCTCGTACTTTATGGATAGATGACCATGGACATTAACTTGTAGTTGCCGTCCGATTAAATATGAATGGATCCAGCTCAATGCTCTACCTTGTATACCGTAGTTACTTAGCTTATTCAGTAGAATATTATGGTCTACTCTATCAAAAGCTTTACTGAAATCCGTGTAGATGGTATGGACTGCTTGTCCATTGTTTAAAGCTTCCAGAAGGTAGTTAACATAGATGAACAGGTTAGATGTCGTAGACCTTCCACCGATGAAGCCATGTTGATTGCTGGAGATGGTGTTTGTAAAAAGAGTAGTGAGCTGGAGAAGAACCATTTTCTCAAAGAGTTTAACCAGAGCTGTTTGAATACAGATTGGTCTGTAGTTGGTGACGTCTAACCTAGGCCCGTCCTTGTGAAAAGGATAGACGTAAGAGAATTTCCAGTCTGTTGGAAATATTTCATCATGAAGTGAGGTGCTGTAGATGTGAGTAATGTGCTCGCTAAGGCTTGTAGCACAGTTTTTTTGCAAGATATTTGGCAAACCATCAGGAACAGCGCCTTCCTTCGTGTTTAGGCATAACAGTTTATGAACGTTGTTAGTACTAACCTCGAGTTCCTTGATGATATGATTAGACGTAGGTACATTTATATCCAATTGTAGGTACTGGTGAAAATCTTTAATGTACACGCTCTCTAAAAAAGATGCGAACAAGTTGCTGATCTCAATGCCGGGGCCTGCCGTGTTAACTTTCCAGTGCATACTGGACGGGATTTCACTGTGGTATCTGCTTTTGTGTGATGCATTTTATCATCTTGCACTTGCTGTTCAACTTTATCTACATATTTCCTGTAACATAATTTAGCTCTTTACATGCTCGTCTTAGGTCGCTAAATTTACTATAATTGAGTTTTTTCTGTTTTTCTTGTATGCAGAGTGAGCTTCTTTCTTGAGTAGTGTTTTATGTTTCAGTTCATTAAAGAACCAGTAAGGAAACTGATTTGATTTTTTGTACACACTGGAGCATGTGTAGAGATGCCTTCGTGAACTACAAGCATAAAAAGCACTAATTTTACTGTCCAGTGCGGATGATGAATATACTTTCGACCAATCGGTATTCAAGTAAAATGCGATTAAGGTTTACATAGTCTGCGTTTTTGAAGTTATAGAAAGGCAATGTGGCTGGTTTAAGGTTGAGCTGGAGTTCAACTGAGATACTAAGATCCGGATGATACAAATCCATTGTGACAATTGGCTGAGTGGGCTCGAGAATGATTTCCAGGTTACTGAAGCAGAGATCTAGCAGGTTGTTGTTGTTGATTCGAATACACTGTCGACATTCCATTTGTGAGAGTCCTTCATAAAGAAGATTCTCACAATCGGTAGAAGGTCTGCTGCTGGGAAGTGGTTAGGAAGTGTGTGTCCTTGTGTTTTATTTTCAAATGTAATAATGTTTCCATAAGTGATTGGAACTCGACAATCATCAATTACGCACCTAGAGCAAGGTAGAAAGAGTTTTTGCATTTAATTTTTACACACGTTTTTCAAGATTATAAACCGAGATTGTAACACTTTCTGCATGGGTGGAGCTCATCGTAATGATTTCACATACAGTGGAATATCATTGTTGCCTTCTAAGCCCATGTCGTCTATACTCTGTTCTGACTCAAATCACATCTTCATGACTTGAATCAATCACACTATTATGTGAGTTACTTGACAACTTTCAACATCTGTAACTACATATCTGTAAAAATCTAATTGCTTACATACTACATGTGGACCTTATACTTAGGAATTAACTTCATATTTTTTACCTACAGCAGTATCTACATTTTTTATTACCACCAAGTCTCCTACCTCGAACTCTTTAGGTGGCCTATGGTTTTGTTCGAAATTCCTCTGATTGTACACCCAAGATTTTATAATGGCAACATCAGCTTTATTTCTTAAATCTTAAAGATTTTCAATAGTTTTAGTATAAACGTCATGAAGGTACTTAGTTAACTCAGCAACTTGCTCTGCCCTTTGTTCAGCTCCAAACAACAACTGACTTTGAGTTTGTTTACTGGCGCAGTGTACCGTATTGTTTATAGTGAACTCTACCGCAGTTAGCTTTTTCTTCCAATCGGCATTATTTATTGGCTCAGTAACTTTTGCCAAAATGTTCTTTAACACACGATTCACACGCCCTACCTGTCAGTTAGATTGGGTGATGCTACCGCATTCAAAGTGTGGCTAACATTGCATTCTATTCAAAATTCATTGTTGTTGATACTGTCCACTTATGCGAAACACCAGACTATTGTCAAGCTCATATCCTGGTACCTCTTTAGATTCTAACCTTTTCCTCTATTCTCTTATATTTTTTATCACGCGACTGTCCAAACTGAATATTCAGATCAACCTCGCTCTCTTCAATGGACCAAACTACTGACACGCGACTCAGAGCATTTGCATGCGGCATCAGATCTCCCCCCTCTGCTTTACTACGAAGTCAAAGTTTGAAAAATTCAAAGTCTACCCCGCAATACGAGGATTTACTATCTTCTTTTCCAGCGCCAGTACCAATGAGTGACAGTCAGTAACAAGTACAAATGGAATTTCATCTAAAAATGTACGAAATCGATCCAGTGCATTGACAATTGCAAGTGTTTCTAGCTCGAAGCTTTAATATCAGTACTTGTTTTCGAAAAATATGCAACTGGGTGAGCTTTATTATCATCCTGTCTTTGTTGTAATACTGCACTATACCCACGGGAAGTCGCGTCTGAATGTAGCTCTGTTTCATGATGTGGATCAAATATACACAGAACGGGTGGATCCGTTAACTTATATAATATCTTAATGTTACAAAAGCATCGATACCCTCATTCGTCCACTCGAACTTTGCATATACGCGTTAACCAATTTAAAGGGGCAGCTATTCATTAAAAATCGCGAACAAAACGTCTGAAGTAGCTATGCTTCATTCGGTCTAATACCACTCCTAATATACACAATATCCTATGTAATCCTCCTTCCTATATGCGAATATACACTTGAACAAATTTAATTTTAGTTCTAGCCAGCAGCTTTTAGTAGTCTCAACACGTCAGTCAAAATCTCAACATGCTCTTCAAAAGTTTTCGTAGCCATAATAATGTCGTATAAATACACTACAATGTTCCCCGAATCAATAAGTGACTTTAAAACTTTATTAATTAAATGTTGGAAAACGGAAGGGGCATTTGTAATGCCGAATGGCATATAGATGTACTCGTATTGATCTATTGGTGTGACAAAAGCAGTTAAAGAGTACTGAAATAAGTTTTGCTACCCAGATACCCCCAACAAACATAAAGGATAATGATCACGTATGATCAATTTTTTAAGCGCATGATAGTTTCCGCACATTCTTAAAGAACCATCTTTCTTTCGAACTAACCATATAGGCAAAGCGTAGGGAGACTCACTTTGTCTTATGGTTCTTTAAGCCAATAACTCATCGATTGTTCTTTGAACTTCCTACTTCTCGTTGTACGGTGGTAGCAGACTGGCAACTGGGCTTCTATATAAATCAAGAAAGCGAAGTGCACTGCCAAGTTTTTCCGAAACCCAACATTTTTTTTTGAGCTTTTATATTAAATAATTCATTTGGCTTAAATAAATTTGTCTTTGTTTGGCTCAATGCTATTTGCATTTTGTTTAAAAGGTCACGCCCAACCAACACTAGTAAAATCGCACCTGAATCTGGCAAAATAGCAAAAGTGTGAATCAATTCGTGCTGAAAAAATATAAATTGACATGTCAAAATGCCATGAATTCTTAATTTTTTATTACCGATTTGACGATATTGTGTCAACTTCTGTTTACTGCTGAGTTTTGCTGATTGTGGCACGTAAGACCGTTTTATGAAACTAATGGGACTACCAGTATCAAATAAAGCGAAAAGAGGAATTACATCAGTGCACTTTTCTTTATTGAGAAAGGTAACTTTTTATTATTAATATAGTTATTATCGCGATGGTGATAATAAAATTATTTGGCGGTGTATTTATTATACCAAGAAAATGTGTCTTGGTCGGTGTTATACTACGTCTAAGTCCCGGAACGGTAAGTATTTGTTTCATTATAGATAATGTAATAAATATAATATTATTTTTCTACTAAATTGATAAATTTTTTATGATCTGCTGCCGGCGTACTTGGTATAAGGGCTGATAATGAGATAAACTCTGCTAGTCGTGTATCAATTAATGAATTAATAATTCCCGATGCGTATCGTAAGGCTTGAAGCGGAGTTGAATTTATGGTATGTGATTCACGTGAGCTGCCTAATAATCACCGTGGAAGATATATTATTTTTACAACTGAGCGTAATTTGAGTTATCTTCAACCATAAGATACTTAGTTTGCCGACGGAACATTTCATGTCGTTTCTTGGATTTTCTACCAGCTGTATAGCACACATGGAATTGTAAATGGAGAAGTTATGCCTCTCGTATTTACATTGTTGTCTGGCAAATCGAAGCAACTAGGTTATTTTTGTTGGTGTACAAATGCGTGGGAGTTTTTTTTTCATTTTTGGCAGAGTTCATGGAGGAGAATACAGGGATGTCGATTACAAGCTCGATATGCCGGATATGGTGGCTTTGGATTGCAGTTGAGAATGTTGTATACTCTCGCATTTGTTCCCGAGAATGATGTTGTTGCCGTGTATAATAAGTTAACCAAAACTACGTTCTTCAAGGATAATGCTGAGGAGCTGCTCGATTATTTCGAGACCACATGGATTGGTAGTGTCACTCGTCGTGGTCAGACCTTTGGTCTCGGGCTGTGTAATCATTATCAAACGATCGTTGACGGTGGCCGTCGTACAAATAATCCAATCGAGAACTGGCATTGAAGTTTGAATGTTCGGCAGCTTGCTCATATGAATATGTGGAAGTTTAATGATTGTTGATGTGCGATTGGAATACTATGTTCGTGGTAATCCACCGAAAATAGCGAAAGCTGCTTCCAAGCGTCACCATTGACGTATATGAAATATTGTTAATGATTGTAACGTTCGTCCGCCGATGGATTATTTGCGCGGTCTTGCGCATAATTTAGAATTTAAATATTGATTTGGATTTGTTTATATAAGTATTTTTCTCTTATATGAAGTGAGGTGTTTATTTATATTGGGTCGGCTTTAGAATAACGTCCCACGCTTTCGGGGATACAACGGGTATGGGCGGATAGAGGAGATCCTCCAGATCAAGAATATATATAGATATAGCCGCGGGAAACTTATAGTTTTTCGAGATATTTACGTTTAAAGTTGAAAATTTCAACTATTTAAAGTACGTATTTTTGCGAGTTAAAATGAATTATACACTTATATTTTTCACTTTTATATCCACTAACACTTGACTAATTCGTTTTTAGAAATTTTTTTTATATTAGATGCTGCAAAAATAGCTCTATTTCAATATTTAAATCATTCTTTAATTTTATTAATTTTGACAATAACAAAATGGTTGTGAATGTCAAAACATCAGTGTTGCCATACTAATATATTTTGCAAACGAAGAAAAATAAAATAAACAGAGAGATTGTATCCTAGATACAGGAAACAACGCAAAAAGAATTTCTGCGCGTAAAATCTTTGGTACACCCCGTTGTTGGATCGACCAGTGTTATTTTTTTGAAGCGCGGCCGAAGGCCGCTAACGCAAAAAGGAGTTCTGCGCAAAAAAACCTTGATACACCCCAGTGTTGGACCGACCAGGGTTATTTTTTTAAAGCGCGGCCGAAGGCCGCCAACGCAAAAAGAATTTCTGCGCGAAAAATATTTTGATACACCCCGGTGTTGGACCGACTAGGATTATTTTTTTGAAGCGCGGCCGAAGGCCGCCAACGCAAAAAGAAGTATACAAGAAAAAAGTAATATTGTCATAGAGGGTATAACATAATACTTAACATCAATGCTTTGTAATAGTTTATTTCTCTAGGTTTTGGATACCTGTATTTGGGGTATTATCTGTTTTAATTTCTTTCAGTTCAATTACAAAAGATGTCGATAAGGTAACACTGGTTATTTGAAATTTTGCAACCCTTTTGTTATTGTCAGAATTAATAGAATTTAACAATAATTTAATTATTGAATTAAACTATTTTTGCACTATATAATGTAAAATAAATGTGTACAAACGAATTAGCGAAGTGTTAGTGGATATAAAAGTGGAAAATATAAGTGTATAACTCATTCGAAATGGGAAAAATGCGTACTTTAAATAGTCGAAATTTTGAACTTTAAACCCAAATATCTCGAAAACTATAAGTTTCCCGCGGCTATATCTATATATATTCTTGATCTGGAGGATCTCCTCTATCCGCCTATACCCATTTTATCCCCGAAAGCGTGGGACGTTATACTAAAGTTTTCCCTTTATATTATTATGATTGTGCTAATAAATGTATGTTGAAGTCTCTCAAGAATTAGCTTGTGTATAAATATCCTAATGTGTGTGTAAATAGACTCAAGTTTCAATTTAATGTAAACCTCGATCACAGTAGAATGTTCACTTAATATTGTGACGAACACGGATGATAGAACAAAATCGAATCAACGATAAACTGCCAGAAGCAACTAGTTAGCGAATTCGTAATTGCCAGAATGTTCTAGAAGCAATGTTTTGTCACAGATTTACTATATAAGGGCTGCCGGATTGTGCAGCAAACACAGTTCTAGTTAGAGTGTTGTCGTGATAAGAACAATTGAGACATAAGCAAGAAGTGGTAAGCTCGAATAACGAGGCCATGGAGGCTGAAAACATTAATGTGGAGGAATATGTCTTTCACATGGAATTAGAAGAAGAGACAACAAAGGTAGAAGAGAAGGAAGAGGCTCAATGCTCGTCAAAGATTGTGGACATAAACATCGTTTTTGCTGCAATATCGCAAATTTCAACGCAAATATCGACACAAATTAAAGAGCAGGATACACGTATGTCTCAAATGTCAACAGAAATATCGACACAATTTAAAGAGCAGGATGCACGTATAACCCAACAAATAGCAGAGGTGTCATCACAAATGTTGGCACAACAATCCCAATTGTCCTCGTTAAAAACGCAGTTCGAAAAGCAGTTTGCAGCGCAAGATGACCTCACAAATAGCAGAAACGTCCTCACAGATTTCGGAAGAGCGGGATAAAATTAAAACTGAAGTGGATGAATTGAGAGACCGCCTCCGTGAGCTACAATTAATTCGACCAATTGTGTCAGCAGCTTCTGCCAAGGTAAAACCTCCATCCTTTGATGGCACTGTTCCGTTTCACGTTTTTAAGCTTCAATTCGAAAAGACAGCATCTTCAAATAATTGGAAAGCTGAAGATAAAGTAGCTGCATTGTTCGCTGTATTAAAAGGATCTGCAGCGGAGATATTACAGACCATTCCAAACTGCGAGGCGAGTAGTTATGTAACGTTGATGGGTGCATTAGAAAGACGGTATGGTAGTGAGCACATGAAGAATATCTTTCAAATCGAGTTGCGTAATCGCCGCCAGAAAGCCAATGAGTCTCTGCAGAAGTTTTCTACAGAGATTGAGAGGTTAGCTCACTAAGCTTATGCACATAAATCCATGGAATACATCGAGGACACGAAAATTCAGACTTTCGACAATGGAATACGAGATAACACTACACGATTCGCTGCATTAGCATGTCCAAAATTGACGTTTGCAGAAACCGTTTCGTATGCTCTGACACAGGAAACTGCATATCTGCTTTGCAATCAAACATTTAAAAAGTAGAAATAGAGGAACACGCTTGGGTCAACCAATTACTTGAAAAAATTGATAACATGCAGAAAGCACTGGAAAAATCTACGGAAGCGCATAAGAAAAATGATGGTGTGCTTAAATGCTTCAACGGCGGGGTGTGGCCATATTGCACGCAACTGTAACAAGCCCAATAATCCAGTTGGACGGAAACGAAAAGCTGAGGCCAAAGGAGACATTATAGATGTCCGATTAATGACTATAACATCAGACTGGGATCCGGAGGAGCTACAGAAATGTCAGCAAGAGGATCCAGATTTGAAAAGTGTAATACACGGATTAGAGATGAATAAACGTCCAACGAGAGAAGAAATAGCTGCAGAAAGCCCAGTTGCAAAGGCTTATTGGGCACAATGGAATAGTTTGAAGTTAGTGTCTGGCTGCTTGCATCGCGTATGGGAAAGCGAAAATGGGCAAAGTTCAGGAGCTCTGATGATTGTTCCAAAAGTAAGAATTCCTGAAGTTTTCAATGAGCTGCACAACGGTCCAAGTGGAGGACACATGGGCATCAATAAAACCTTGGAGAAATTAAAACAAAGATTTTATTGGGTTGGTTGTCGTCAATCAGTTACGGAGTGGATCGCCAATTGTGTCGAGTGCATTGCTGCTAAAGGGCCGCGGACCAGGAGTCATGGTCAGATGAAGCAGTACAATTCAGGTGCGCCGTTTGAGCGAGTAGCCATGGATGTAGCTGGTCCATTTCCTATCAGTAAATTAGGAAACAGATATGTTTTGGTAGTCATGGACTATTTCAGCAAATGGCCAGAGGTATACGCAATTCCTAACCAAGAGGCAGGAACAGTAGCGGATGTATTCATCAACAATTGGGTATCGAGATATGGTAATACAGGAGATATGCCAGAAGCTGGGTATCCGGAAAACCCGTACAACTGCACTACATCCGCAGTCCGAAGGCATGGTAGAACGATTCAATCGAACTTTGGAAGAACATTTGAGGAAAGTTGTGGACAAGTATTAAAAAGATTGGGATACCCATATATCCTTGTTCCTGATGGCTTATCGGTCTGCTATACATGAAACAACGGGGCAGACTCCAGCAAGGGTAATTTTTTGTAATGATCTTCGACTACCAATTGATTTAAAATTTGGAATTAACGCCAACGGAGGAAGGAATACTAAGGAATTCAATAGCATCCTAGAAGACGAGATGAGGGATATACATGCTATGGTGAGACAGCGCACCAAAATTATGAGCGATAAGATGAAAGCAAAATACGACAAGGCAATAAACTCTGAGGGTTTTATTGAAGGCGATTGGGTATTGTTATATAACCCACAACAAAATTGGGAAGGACCATACCAGGTTATTAAACGACTCAATGATGTAGTGTATCGCATACAGACCATTGGAAGACCAAGGAATAAAATGAAGGTGGGTCATCTGGAATGGCTTGCAGCGTTTGATACCGCAAATATGTCTAATCGGGACGATCAGACTAAGGTAGAGGGCAGTGTGGCGAACATGAATACCAGAACAAATCAGAATCGACGATAAACTGTAAGAAGCTACTAGACAGCGAATTCGTAGTTGCCAGAATGTTCTAGTAGCGAACTTTTGTTAAAAAATACTTGTAAGTGTTAAGTTGTTGGAATTGGAAATAAAGATAAGTTTATAGCCATTAAATTGGGACTTTTATTCAACAATCCAGTGATCGAACTTAAGAGTGAGTTATAGTTAGACGATTTATCGAGAAATCAGTTACACTATTATTTATTGATATTTTCGTTGTCATCTTATACGTGGGGTGTGGTAATAGATGCATCTTTTTAGTTAACACAGCTTCTTTATTGCGATGCGTTGTGTGATCCACTGTAAAAATTCACTTCGTTATGTAGAGTGTTGACTAGCCTGGCAATTCTATCGTGCGGGCCATTGAGCACATAATTCTTTGTAGTTTTTGTGGTTTTCAGCAGACGGTTGTGTCTCAGTGGGAGATCCACTGAAGAAAACTCAAAGCTTTTCGACGTGATTGCAGTTTGTTTATATTATATTATACTGGTCGTAGATATCATCCACTGAGGCATAAGGGACAGTAAGTCCATAGTGGTAGCCCAGGTTTCTACAGAGCTTGTGTTGTATCTTTTCGATAGCGATGAGTAAAGGAGCAGCAAGGAGTTTAGATCTGCTCTGCTGGTTTTAATTATAAAACCTAGTACTTTAAAAACCTAGAGTGTGAGCTTTTGATATGCTTGTTGTAAGTTAGCTTATTGTCTATGATGATTCCTAAGTCCTTTACCGACTCAACCTCATTTATCGCCTCATTATTAAGGATGTATTGTAGTTAGCTAATAGATGGAAGTGCGATCTTGAGTACGAGATAGCTATGCACTTTTTATACCCTCGCAACCTGTTGCTACAGAGTATAATAGTTTTGTTCACCTAACGGTTGTTTGTATCACCTCAAACTAATCGAGTTAGATATAGGGTTATATATATATAAATGATCAGGATGAAGAGACGAGTTGAAATCCGGGTGACTGTCTGTCGGTCCGTCCGTCTGTCCGTCCGTGCAAGCTGTAACTTGAGTAAAAATTTAGATATCTTTATGAAACTTGGTAGACATGTTTCTTGGTACCGTGAGATGGTTGGTATTGCAGATGGGCGTAATCGGACCACTGCCACGCCCACAAAACTCCATTAATCAAAAACAAATAAATTGCCATAACTAAGCTCCGCAATAAGATATAAGACTGTTATTTGGTATTTTTTTTTTAAGAGTGGGCGCGGTCCCGCCTCTAATAGGTTTAATGTGCCTAAACCGCTAATGCTATAATAACAAAATTCACTAGAAGCAAATGGTTTTAGCACTTCTATTGGCGGTGTGAAAATAGTTGAAATCGGGTGGCAATTCCGCCCACTCCCCATATAACAGTACTGTAAAAAACTACCAAAAGCGCGATAAATCAAGCACTTTTTATCTCTGGGATGGTATGAGATGACTTTATAGGAACCGCGTTCAAAATTAGACAGTGGGCGTGGCACAGCCCACTTTTAGGTGAAAACCCATATCTTGGGATCTGCTTAACCGATTTCAATCAACTTAGGTGCATAACGTTATTTTCATATTTCTATGTTATAGTGCGAAAATGGGCGAAATCGGACTACAACCACGCCTATTTCCCATATAACACCATTTTCAATTACATCTGATTCTTTCACTTTCCACTACGCATATAAAGCAACAATGATTAAAACTTTGCGTGAATAATACGTTTAAAGTATGCCACCTTGTGACCAAAAATTGTCTAAATCGAACAAGCCCCTAAGTACTAAATATGTGGACCCCAGTGCCTATAGTTGACCTTCTACCGAAAATATCAGCCAATCCACAAAGAAATCTCAAACGAGTATACCATTTGACTTTGCGAGAGTATAAAATGTTCGGTTACATCCGAACTTAGCCCTTCCTTACTTGTTGACATTCAGTTCGTTTATTTTTGTGGTACCAAGCTGACAATATGTCTACATCACACTGGAGAGTTTGGGTGTCTTGTACGCTGGTTATCACTCGGAAAATCTTCAGGTCATCCGCATAAAGAAGATATTCAGTCTTAAAATTTGCACCGATGTCGTTAACGAAAATATTGAAAAGAATACGTCCTAGGTGTGAGCCTTGGGGTACTCCGGATGACACCTCGTACTTTATGGATAGATGACCATGGACATTAACTTGTAGTTGCCGTCCGATTAAATATGAATGGATCCAGCTCAATGCTCTACCTTGTATACCGTAGTTACTTAGCTTATCCAGTAGAATATTATGGTCTACTCTATCAAAAGCTTTACTGAAATCCGTGTAGATGGTATGGACTGCTTGTCCATTGTTTAAAGCTTCCAGAAGGTAGTTAACATAGATGAACAGGTTAGATGTCGTAGACCTTCCACCGATGAAGCCATGTTGATTGCTGGAGATGGTGTTTGTAAAAAGAGTAGTGAGCTGGAGAAGAACCATTTTCTCAAAGAGTTTAACCAGAGCTGTTTGAATACAGATTGGTCTGTAGTTGGTGACGTCTAACCTAGGCCCGTCCTTGTGAAAAGGATAGACGTAAGAGAATTTCCAGTCTGTTGGAAATATTTCATCATGAAGTGAGGTGCTGTAGATGTGAGTAATGTGCTCGCTAAGGCTTGTAGCACAGTTTTTTTGCAAGATATTTGGCAAACCATCAGGAACAGCGCCTTCCTTCGTGTTTAGGCATAACAGTTTATGAACGTTGTTAGTACTAACCTCGAGTTCCTTGATGGTGTGATTAGACGTAGGTACATTTATATCCAATTGTAGGTACTGGTGAAAATCTTTAATGTACACGCTCTCTAAAAAAGATGTGAACAAGTTGCTGATCTCAATGCCGGGGCCTGCCGTGTTAACTTTCCAGTGCATACTGGACGGGATTTTACTGTGGTATCTGCTTTTGTGTGATGCATTTTATCATCTTGCACTTGCTGTTCAACTTTATCTACATATTTCCTGTAACATATTTAATTTAGCTCTTTACATGCTCGTCTTAGGTCGCTAAATTTACTATAATTGAGTTTTTTCCTGTTTTTCTTGTATGCAGAGTGAGCTTCTTTCTTGAGTAGTGTTTTATGGTTCAGTTCATTAAAGAACCAGTAAGGAAACTGATTTGATTTTTGTACACACTGGAGCAAGTGTAGAGATGCCTTCGTGAACTACAAGCATAAAAAGCACTAATTTTACTGTCCAGTGCGGATGATGAATATACTTTCGACCAATCGGTGTTCAAGTAAAATGCGATTAAGGTTTACATAGTCTGCGTTTTTGAAGTTATAGAAAGGCAATGTAGCTGGTTTAAGGTTGGGCTGGAGTTCAACTGAGATACTAAGATCCGGATGATACAAATCCATTGTGACAATTGGCTGAGTGGGCTCGAGAATGATTTCCAGGTTACTGAAGCAGAGATCTAGCAGGTTGTTGTTGTTGATTCGAATACACTGTCGACATTCCATTTGTGAGAGTCCTTCATAAAGAAAATTCTCACAATCGGTAGAAGGTCTGCTGCTGGGAAGTGGTAAGGAAGTGTGTGTCCTTGTGTTTTATTTTCAAATGTAATAATGTTTCCATAAGTGATTGGAACTCGACAATCATCAATTATGCACCTAGAGCAAGGTAGAGAGAGTTTTTGCATTTAATTTTTACACACGTTTTTCAAGATTATAAACCGAGATTGTAACACTTTCTGCATGGGTGGAGCTCATCGTAACAATGAAGACACCTCTACCATGTTCGTTTACACTCGTAAAGCTGTTTCTATCCTTTCTGAAGATCTTGAAGGATACTGTACGTGCATGTTTGTCTGGCTTGTTGTTTTCGCTGAGCGAGCAAAAATTTGTACCTACCAATTTAGGAACGCCGCTAACATATTTTATGGTTTAACTGGAGTCACCGTTTTTAACCATTGTATCTAGCTAGGCTAGGACGTTCTTAAGATGTGTAAGCAGGGCTCGAGCGAGATAAGACTTGAACATGATTTGAGCGGTCCCATCAACAAGTTCTGGTGGCTTTGATTTGAGTATAACACGTGCTGTAGAAAGAGAACTAGTAACGGGCGAGTTCGTACGTCGGAGGGCGACCTAGTCGGCTGAGCTTGAAACTGTCCACTTTAGCAGGCAGATCTGGGGAAAGCACTTACGTATAATGATTTTATCATGACTAAGACGCTCTTTGTTGTCTACTTTCATGGATTCTTTAACGTATAGCATAATGCCATTTGATTCACGGCTCTTGCGTTCCGAAAGTTCTGCAATAATTTCTTCTGCCGGTGCTGGAAAAGGACTTAAGCGTGTCTTCAACTATCGTTAATCTGTTGTTAAACCCAGTACATTTGTCATTCAAGCGGCTGGACTTGCGAATCCATTCAAAGAAAAAACCGAAAACCCTCTTTTATGACAGCTGTCAGAACACAGTGATGCTGCCAGATTAAAAATATCTTAAAATACCTTAAAAATAACTTATTACACTACAACTCAGCCTAACCTGACCTCGATTGATTTATTCAAGTTTCATAATCTGTGCAATAATGATTTCACATACAGTGGAATATCATTGTTGCCTTCTAAGCCCATGTCGTCTATACTCTGTTCTGGCTCAAATCACTTCTTCATGCGACTTGAATCAATCACACTATTATGTGAGTTACTTGACAACTTTCAACATCTGTAACTACATATCTGTAAAAATCTAATTGTTTACATACTACATGTGGACCTTATACTTAGGAATTAATTTCTTATTTTTTACCTACAGCAGTATCTACATGTTTTATTACCACCAAGTCTCCTACCTCGAACTCTTTAGGTGGCCTATGGTTTTGTTCGAAATTCCTCTGATTGTACACCCAAGATTTTATAATGGCAACATCAGCTTTATTTCTAAAATCTTAAAGATTTTCAATAGTTTTAGTATAAACGTCATGAAGGTATTTAGTTAACTCATCAACTTGCTCTGCCCTTTGTTCAGCTCCAAACAACTGACTTTGAGTTTGTTTACTGGCGCAGTGTACCGTATTGTTTATAGTGAACTCTACCGCAGTTAGCTTTTTCTTCCAATCGGCATTATTTATTGGCTCAGTAACTTTTGCCAAAATGTTCTTTAACACACGATTCACACGCCCTACCTGTCAGTTAGATTGGGTGATGCTACCGCATTCAAAGTGTGGCTAACATTGCATTATATTCAAAATTCATTGTAAGTAAAAGCTGTTCCCCGTTTCATTACACTTTCTTCCATTTCTGCCGGCACATACAATTGTTGATACTGTCCACTTATGCGAAACACCAGACTATTGTCAAGCTCATATCCTGGCACCTCTTTAGATTCTAACCTTTTCCTCTATTCTCTTATATTTTTTATCACGCGACTGTCCAAACTGAATATTCAGATCAACCTCGCTCTCTTCAATGGACCAAACTACTGACACGCGACTCAGAGCATTTGCATGCGGCATTAGATCTCCCCCCTCTGCTTTACTACGAAGTCAAAGTTTGAAAAATTCAAAGTCTACCCCGCAATACGAGGATTTACTATCTTCTTTTCCAGCGCCAGTACCAATGAGTGACAGCCAGTAACAAGTACAAATGGAATTTCATCTAAAAATGTACGAAATCGATCCAGTGCATTGACACTTGCAAGTGCTTCTAGCTCGAAGCTTTAATATCTTGAAACCGCGTCAGTACTTGTTTTCGAAAAATATGCAACTGGGTGAGCTTTATTATTATCCTGTCTTTGTTGTAATACTGCACTATACCCACGGGAAGTCGCGTCTGAATGTAGCTCTGTTTCATGATGTGGATCAAATATACACAGAACGGGTGGATCCGTTAACTTATATAATATCTTAATGTTACAAAAGCATCGATACCCTCATTCGTCCACTCGAACTTTGCATATACGCGTTAACCAATTTAAAGGGGCAGCTATTCATTAAAAATCGCGAACAAAACGTCTGAAGTAGCTATGCTTCATTCGGTCTAATACCACTCCTAATATACACAATATCCTATGTAATCCTCCTCCCTATATGCGAATATACACTTGAACAAATTTAATTTTAGTTCTAACCAGCAGCTTTTAGTAGTCTCAACACGTCAGTCAAAATCTCAACATGCTCTTCAAAAGTTTTCGTAGCCATAATAATGTCGTATAAATACACTACAATGTTCCCCGAATCAATAAGTGACTTTAAAACTTTATTAATTAAATGTTGAAAAACGGAAGGGGCATTTGTAATGCCGAATGGCATATAGATGTACTCGTATTGATCTATTGGTGTGACAAAAGCAGTTAAAGAGTACTGAAATAAGTTTTGCTACCCAGATACCCCCAACAAACATAAAGGATAATGATCACGTATGATCAATTTTTTAAGCGCATGATAGTTTCCGCACATTTTTAAAGAACCATCTTTCTTTCGAACTAACACTATAGGCAAAGCGTAGGGAGACTCACTTTGTCTTATGGTTCTTTAAGCCAATAACTCATCGATTGTTCTTTGAACTTCCTACTTCTCGTTGTACGGTGGTAGCAGACTGGCAACTGGGCTTCTATATAAATCAAGAAAGCGAAGTGCACTGCAAAGTTTTTCCGAAACCCAACATTTTTTTTGAGCTTTTATATTAAATAATTCATTTGGCTTAAATAAATTTGTCTTTGTTTGGCTCAATGCTATTTGCATTTTGTTTAAAAGGTCACGCCCAACCAACACTGGTAAAATCGCACCTGAATCTGGCAAAATAGCAAAAGTGTGGATCAATTCGTGCTGAAAAAATATAAATTTACATGTCAAAATGCCATGAATTCTTAATTTTTTATTACCGATTCGACGATATTGTGTCAACTTCTGTTTACTGCTGAGTTTTGCTGATTGTGGCACGTAAGACCGTTTTATGAAACTAATGGGACTACCAGTATCAAATAAAGCGAAAAGAGGAATTACATCAGTGCACTTTTCTTTATTAAGAAAGGTAACATTCATTTATTTGGAGAAAATTGTTCTGCGAGTTGACAGACTTTAGGATATGCATCATCTCCTACAGCGGCAATATTTCGGTTGTTTCCTGGTGTAGCACGACGGGGACAGTTTTGGCGCGTGTGCTCGATTTCGGAGCACATGCTTCATGTTCGGTGGTAGTCTGGGAGCCGTACATGCACTTTGATGGCCGTACATGCACATTAATTTGAATTTCGAGGCATTGCTGATGTATTGTGATTGTAACTGTTGCCACGTTGTTTAGTAATAAAATTCCTCTCCTTTTTATAATTAATATAGTTATTATCGCGATGGTGATAATAAATTATTTGGCGGTGTATAGATAATGTAATAAATATAATATTATTTTTCTACTAAATTGATAAATTTTTTATGATCTGCTGCCGGCGTACTTGGTATAAGGGCTGATAATGAGATAAACTCTGCTAGTCGTGTATCAATTAATGAATTAATAATTCCCGATGCGTATCGTAAGGCTTGAAGCGGAGTTGAATTTATGGTATGTGATTCACGTGAGCTGCCTAATAATCACCGTGGAAGATATATTATTTTTACAACTGAGCGTAATTTGAGTTATCTTCAACCATAAGATACTTAGTTTGCCGACGGAACATTTCATGTCGTTTCTTGGATTTTCTACCAGCTGTATAGCACACATGGAATTGTAAATGGAGAAGTTATGCCTCTCGTATTTACATTGTTGTCTGGCAAATCGAAGCAACTAGGTTATTTTTGTTGGTGTACAAATGCGTGGGAGTTTTTTTTTTCATTTTTGGCAGAGTTCATGGAGGAGAATACAGGGATGTCGATTACAAGCTCGATATGCCGGATATGGTGGCTTTGGATTGCAGTTGAGAATGTTGTATGCTCTCGCATTTGTTCCCGAGAATGATGTTGTTGCCGTGTATAATAAGTTAACCAAAACTACGTTCTTCAAGGATAATGCTGAGGAGCTGCTCGATTATTTCGAGACCACATGGATTGGTAGTGTCACTTGTCGTGGTCAGACCTTTGGTCTCGGGCTGTGTAATCATTATCAAACGATCGTTGACGGTGGCCGTCGTACAAATAATCCAATCGAGAACTGGCATTGAAGTTTGAATGTTCGGCAGCTTGCTCATATGAATATGTGGAAGTTTAATGATTGTTGATGTGCGATTGGAATACTATGTTCGTGGTAATCCACCGAAAATAGCGAAAGCTGCTTCCAAGCGTCACCATTGACGTATATGAAATATTGTTAATGATTGTAACGTTCGTCCGCCGATGGATTATTTGCGCGGTCTTGCGCATAATTTAGAATTTAAATATTGATTTGGATTTGTTTATATAAGTATTTTTCTCTGATATGAAGTGAGGTGTTTATTTATATTATTATGATTGTGCTAATAAATGTATGTTGAAGTCTCTCAAGAATTAGCTTGTGTATAAATATCCTAATGTGTGTGTAAATAGACTCAAGTTTCAATTTAATGTAAAACTCGATCACAGCAGAATGTTCACTTAATATTGTGACGAACACGGATGATAGAACAAAATCGAATCAACGATAAACTGCCAGAAGCAACTAGTTAGCGAATTCGTAGTTGCCAGAATGTTCTAGAAGCAATGTTTTGTTACAGATTTACTATATAAGGGCTGCCGGATTGTGCAGCAAACACAGTTCTAGTTAGAGTGTTGTCGTGATAAGAACAATTGAGACATAAGCAAGATGTGGTAAGCTCGAATAACGAGCAATAAGTGTTAAGTTGTTGGAATTGAAAATAAAGATAAGTGTATAGCATTAAATTGGGACTTTAATTTAACAATCCAGTGATCGAGCTCAAGAGTGAGTTATAGTTAGACGATTTATCGAGAAATCCGTTACAATTGGTGTCAGAAGTGGGATTGTCAAATAAATTCCCAAGGAGATAATTATTTGAAAATGGCCAAATTTAACGATCTGAAGATTTCACTACTGAAAAAGGAGCTGGAGCAACGGGGTTTTTCGACAAATGGATTAAAAACTGAATTACAATCACGGTTGAGAGAGGCCATGGAGGCTGAAAAAATTAATGTGGAGGAATATGTCTTTCACATGGAATTAGAAGAAGAGACAACAAAGCTAGAAGAAAAGGAAGAGGCTCAATGCTCGTCAAAGATTATGGACATAAACATGGTTTTTGCTGCAATATCGCAAATTTCAACGCAAATATCGACACAAATTAAAGAGCAGGATACACGTATGTCTCAAATGTCAACAGAAATATCGACACAATTTAAAGAGCAGGATGCACGTATAACCCAACAAATAGCAGAGGTGTCATCACAAATGTTGGCACAACAATCCCAATTGTCCTCGTTAAAAACGCAGTTCGAAAAGCAGACCTCACAAATAGCAGAAACGTCCTCACAGATTTCGGAAGAGCGGGATAAAATTAAAACTGAAGTGGATGAATTGAGAGACCGCCTCCGTGAGCTACAATTAATTCGGCCAATTGTGTCAGCAGCTTCTGCCAAGGTAAAACCTCCATCCTTTGATGGCACTGTTCCGTTTCACGTTTTTAAGCTTCAATTCGAAAAGACAGCATCTTCAAATAATTGGAAAGCTGAAGATAAAGTAGCTGCATTGTTCGCTGTATTAAAAGGATCTGCAGCGGAGATATTACAGACCATTCCAAACTGCGAGGCGAGTAGTTATGTAACGTTGATGGGTGCATTAGAAAGACGGTATGGTAGTGAGCACATGAAGAATATCTTTCAAATCGAGTTGCGTAATCGCCGCCAGAAAACCAATGAGTCTCTGCAGAAGTTTTCTACAGAGATTGAGAGGTTAGCTCACTAAGCTTATGCACATAAATCCATGGAATACATCGAGGATACGAAAATTCAGACTTTCGACAATGGAATACGAGATAACACTACTCGATTCGCTGCATTAGCATGTCCAAAATTGACGTTTGCAGAAACCGTTTCGTATGCTCTGACACAGGAAACTGCATATCTGCTTTGCAATCAAACATTTAAAAAGTAGAAATAGAGGAACACGCTTGGGTCAACCAATTACTTGAGAAAATTGATAACATGCAGAAAGCACTGGTAAAATCTACGGAAGCGCATAAGAAAAATGATGGTGTGCTTAAATGCTTCAACGGCGGGGTGTGGCCATATTGCACGCAACTGTAACAAGCCCAATAATCCAGTTGGACGGAAACGAAAAGCTGAGGCCAAAGGAGACATTATAGATGTCCGATTAATGACTATAACATCAGACTGGGATCCGGAGGAGCTACAGAAATGTCAGCAAGAGGATCCAGATTTGAAAAGTGTAATACACGGATTGGAGATGAATAAACGTTCAACGAGAGAAGAAATAGCTGCAGAAAGCCCAGTCGAAAAAGCTTATTGGGCACAATGGAAAGTTTGAAGTTAGTGTCTGGCTGATTGCATCGCGTATGGGAAAGCGAAAATGGGCAAAGTTCAGGAGCTATGATGATTGTTCCAAAAGTAAGAATTCCTGAAGTTTTCAATTAGCTGCACAACGGTACAAGTGGAGGACACATGGGCATCAATAAAACCTTGGAGAAATTAAAACAAAGATTTTATTGGGTTGGTTGTCGTCAATCAGTTACGGAGTGGATCGCCAATTGTGTCGAGTGCATTGCTGCTAAAGGGCCGCGGTCCAGGAGTCATGGTCAGATGAAGCAGTACAATTCAGGTGCGCCGTTTGAGCGAGTAGCCATGGATGTAGCTGGTCCATTTCCTATCAGTAAATTAGGAAACAGATATGTTTTGGTAGTCATGGACTATTTCAGCAAATGGCCAGAGGTATACGCAATTCCTAACCAAGAGGCAGGAACAGTAGCGGATGTATTCATCAACAATTGGGTATCGAGATATGGTAATACAGGAGATATGCCAGAAGCTGGGTATCCGGAAAACCCGTACAACTGCACTACATCCGCAGTCCGAAGGCATAGTAGAACGATTCAATCGAACTTTGGAAGAACATTTGAAGAAAGTTGTGGACAAGTATCAAAAAGATTGGGATACCCATATATCCTTGTTCCTGATGGCTTATCGGCCTGCTATACATGAAACAACGGGGCAGACTCCAGCAAGGGTAATTTTTGGTAATGATCTTCGACTACCAATTGATTTAAAATTTGGAATTAACGCCAACGGAGGAAGGAATACTAAGGAATTCAATAGCATCCTAGAAGACGAGATGAGGGATATACATGCTATGGTGAGACAGCGCACCAAAATTATGAGCGATAAGATGAAAGCAAAATACGACAAGGCAATAAACTCTGAGGGTTTTATTGAAGGCGATTGGGTATTGTTATATAACCCACAACAAAATTGGGAAGGACCATACCAGGTTATTAAACGACTCAATGATGTAGTGTATCGCATACAGACCATTGAAAGACCAAGGAATAAAATGAAGGTGGGTCATCTGGAATGGCTTGCAGCGTTTGGTACCGCAAATATGTCTAATCGGGACGATCAGACTAAGGTAGAGGGCAGTGTGGCGAACATGAATACCAGAACAAATCAGAATCGACGATAAACTGTAAGAAGCCACTAGACAGCGAATTCGTAGTTGCCAGAATGTTCTAGTAGCGAACTTTTGTTAAAAAATACTTGTAAGTGTTAAGTTGTTGGAATTGGAAATAAAGATAAGTTTATAGCCATTAAATTGGGACTTTTATTCAACAATCCAGTGATCGAACTTAAGAGTGAGTTATAGTTAGACGATTTATCGAGAAATCAGTTACACTATTATTTATTGATATTTTCGTTGTCATCTTATACGTGGGGTGTGGTAATAGATGCATCTTTTTAGTTAACACAGCTTCTTTATTGCGATGCGTTGTGTGATCCACTGTAAAAATTCACTTCGTTATGTAGAGTGTTGACTAGCCTGGCAATTCTATCGTGCGGGCCATTGAGCACATAATTCTTTGTAGTTTTTGTGGTTTTCAGCAGACGGTTGTGTCTCAGTGGGAGATCCACTGAAGAAAACTCAAAGCTTTTCGACGTGATTGCAGTTTGTTTATATTATATTATACTGGTCGTAGATATCATCCACTGAGGCATAAGGGACAGTAAGTCCATAGTGGTAGCCCAGGTTTCTACAGAGCTTGTGTTGTATCTTTTCGATAGCGATGAGTAAAGGAGCAGCAAGGAGTTTGGATCTGCTCTGCTGGTTTTAATTATAAAACCTAGTACTTTAAAAACCTAGAGTGTGAGCTTTTGATATGCTTGTTGTAAGTTAGCTTATTGTCTATGATGATTCCTAAGTCCTTTACCGACTCAACCTCATTTATCGCCTCATTATTAAGGATGTATTGTAGTTAGCTAATAGATGGAAGTGCGATCTTGAGTACGAGATAGCTATGCACTTTTTATACCCTCGCAACCTGTTGCTACAGAGTATAATAGTTTTGTTCACCTAACGGTTGTTTGTATCACCTCAAACTAATCGAGTTAGATATAGGGTTATATATATATAAATGATCAGGATGAAGAGACGAGTTGAAATCCGGGTGACTGTCTGTCCGTCCGTCCGTCTGTCCGTCCGTGCAAGCTGTAACTTGAGTAAAAATTTAGATATCTTTATGAAACTTGGTAGACATGTTTCTTGGTTCCGTGAGATGGTTGGTATTGCAGATGGGCGTAATCGGACCACTGCCACGCCCACAAAACTCCATTAATCAAAAACAAATAAATTGCCATAACTAAGCTCCGCAATAAGATATAAGACTGTTATTTGGTATTTTTTTTTAAGAGTGGGCGCGGTCCCGCCTCTAATAGGTTTAATGTGCCCAAACCGCTAATGCTATAATAACAAAATTCACTAGAAGCAAATGGTTTTAGCACTTCTATTGGCGGTGTGAAAATAGTTGAAATCGGGTGGCAATTCCGCCCACTCCCCATATAACAGTACTGTAAAAAACTACCAAAAGCGCGATAAATCAAGCACTAAACACGCCAGAGACATTAAATTTTATCTCTGGGATGGTATGAGATGACTTTATAGGAACCGCGTTCAAAATTAGACAGTGGGCGTGGCACAGCCCACTTTTAGGTGAAAACCCATATCTTGGGATCTGCTTAGCCGATTTCAATCAACTTAGGTGCATAACGTTATTTTCATATTTCTATGTTATAGTGCGAAAATGGGCGAAATCGGACTACAACCACGCCTATTTCCCATATAACACCATTTTCAATTACATCTGATTCTTTCACTTTCCACTACGCATATAAAGCAACAATGATTATATCGGAGTAAAACTTTGCGTGAATAATACGTTTAAAGTATGCCACCTTGTGACTAAAAATTGTCTAAATCGAACAAGCCCCTAAGTACTTAATATGTGGACCCCAGTGCCTATAGTTGACCTTCTACCGAAAATATCAGCCAATCCACAAAGAAATCTCAAACGAGTATACCATTTGACTTTGCGAGAGTATAAAATGTTCGGTTACATCCGAACTTAGCCCTTCCTTACTTGTTGACATTCAGTTCGTTTATTTTTGTGGTACCAAGCTGACAATATGTCTACATCACACTGGAGAGTTTGGGTGTCTTGTACGCTGGTTATCACTTGGAAAATCTTCAGGTCATCCGCATAAAGAAGATATTCAGTCTTAAAATTTGCACCGATGTCGTTAACGAAAATATTGAAAAGAATACGTCCTAGGTGTGACCCTTGGGGTACTCCGGATGACACCTCGTACTTTATGGATAGATGACCATGGACATTAACTTGTAGTTGCCGTCCGATTAAATATGAATGGATCCAGCTCAATGCTCTACCTTGTATACCGTAGTTACTTAGCTTATCCAGTAGAATATTATGGTCTACTCTATCAAAAGCTTTACTGAAATCCGTGTAGATGGTATGGACTGCTTGTCCATTGTTTAAAGCTTCCAGAAGGTAGTTAACATAGATGAACAGGTTAGATGTCGTAGACCTTCCACCGATGAAGCCATGTTGATTGCTGGAGATGGTGTTTGTAAAAAGAGTAGTGAGCTGGAGAAGAACCATTTTCTCAAAGAGTTTAACCAGAGCTGTTTGAATACAGATTGGTCTGTAGTTGGTGACGTCTAACCTAGGCCCGTCCTTGTGAAAAGGATAGACGTAAGAGAATTTCCAGTCTGTTGGAAATATTTCATCATGAAGTGAGGTGCTGTAGATGTGAGTAATGTGCTCGCTAAGGCTTGTAGCACAGTTTTTTTGCAAGATATTTGGCAAACCATCAGGAACAGCGCCTTCCTTCGTGTTTAGGCATAACAGTTTATGAACGTTGTTAGTACTAACCTCGAGTTCCTTGATGGTATGATTAGACGTAGGTACATTTATATCCAATTGTAGGTACTGGTGAAAATCTTTAATGTACACGCTCTCTAAAAAAGATGCGAACAAGTTGCTGATCTCAATGCCGGGGCCTGCCGTGTTAACTTTCCAGTGCATACTGGACGGGATTTCACTGTGGTATCTGCTTTTGTGTGATGCATTTTATCATCTTGCACTTGCTGTTCAACTTTATCTACATATTTCCTGTAACATATTTAATTTAGCTCTTTACATGCTCGTCTTAGGTCGCTAAATTTACTATAATTGAGTTTTTTCCTGTTTTTCTTGTATGCAGAGTGAGCTTCTTTCTTGAGTAGTGTTTTATGTTTCAGTTCATTAAAGAACCAGTAAGGAAACTGATTTGATTTTTTGTACACACTGGAGCAAGTGTAGAGATGCCTTCGTGAACTACAAGCATAAAAAGCACTAATTTTACTGTCCAGTGCGGATGATGAATATACTTTCGACCAATCGGTGTTCAAGTAAAATGCGATTAAGGTTTACATAGTCTGCGTTTTTGAAGTTATAGAAAGGCAATGTAGCTGGTTTAAGGTTGGGCTGGAGTTCAACTGAGATACTAAGATCCGGATGATACAAATCCATTGTGACAATTGGCTGAGTGGGCTCGAGAATGATTTCCAGGTTACTGAAGCAGAGATCTAGCAGGTTGTTGTTGTTGATTCGAATACAATTAAACTGTCGACATTCCATTTGTGAGAGTCCTTCATAAAGAAGATTCTCACAATCGGTAGAAGGTCTGCTGCTGGGAAGTGGTAAGGAAGTGTGTGTCCTTGTGTTTTATTTTCAAATGTAATAATGTTTCCATAAGTGATTGGAACTCAACAATCATCAATTACGCACCTAGAGCAAGGTAGAGAGAGTTTTTGCATTTAATTTTTACACACGTTTTTCAAGATTATAAACCGAGATTGTAACACTTTCTGCATGGGTGGAGCTCATCGTAACAATGAAGACACCTCTACCAAGTTCGTTTACACTCGTAAAGCTGTTTCTATCCTTTCTGAAGATCTTGAAGGATACTGTACGTGCATGTTTGTCTGGCTTGTTGTTTTCGCTGAGCGAGCAAAAATTTGTACCTACCAATTTAGGAACGCCGCTAACATATTTTATGGTTTAACTGGAGTCACCGTTTTTAACCATTGTATCTAGCTAGGCTACGACGTTCTTAAGATGTGTAAGCAGGGCTCGAGCGAGATAAGACTTGAACATGATTTGAGCGGTCCCATCAACAAGTTCTGGTGGCTTTGATTTGAGTATAACACGTGCTGTAGAAAGAGAACTAGTAACGGGCGAGTTCGTACGTCGGAGGGCGACCTAGTCGGCTGAGCTTGAAACTGTCCACTTTAGCAGGCAGATCTGGGGAAAGCACTTACGTATAATGATTTTATCATGACTAAGACGCTCTTTGTTGTCTACTTTCATGGATTCTTTAACGTATAGCATAATGCCATTTGATTCACGGCTCTTGCGTTCCGAAAGTTCTGCAATAATTTCTTCTGCCGGTGCTGGAAAAGGACTTAAGCGTGTCTTCAACTATCGTTAATCTGTTGTTAAACCCAATACATTTGTCATTCAAGCGGCTGGACTTGCGAATCCATTCAAAGAAAAAACCGAAAACCCTTTTTTATGACAGCTGTCAGAACACAGTGATGCTGCCAGATTAAAAATATCTTAAAATACCTTAAAAATAACTTATTACACTACAACTCAGCCTAGCCTGACCTCGATTGATTTATTCAAGTTTCATAATCTGTGCAATAATGATTTCACATACAGTGGAATATCATTGTTGCCTTCTAAGCCCATGTCGTCTATACTCTGTTCTGGCTCAAATCACTTCTTCATGCGACTTGAATCAATCACACTATTATGTGAGTTACTTGACAACTTTCAACATCTGTAACTACATATCTGTAAAAATCTAATTGCTTACATACTACATGTGGACCTTATACTTAGGAATTAATTTCTTATTTTTTACCTACAGCAGTATCTACATGTTTTATTACCACCAAGTCTCCTACCTCGAACTCTTTAGGTGGCCTATGGTTTTGTTCGAAATTCCTCTGATTGTACACCCAAGATTTTATAATGCCAACATCAGCTTTATTTCTAAAATCTTAAAGATTTTCAATAGTTTTAGTATAAACGTCATGAAGGTATTTAGTTAACTCATCAACTTGCTCTGCCCTTTGTTCAGCTCCAAACAACAACTGACTTTGAGTTTGTTTACTGGCGCAGTGTACCGTATTGTTTATAGTGAACTCTACCGCAGTTAGCTTTTTCTTCCAATCGGCATTATTTATTGGCTCAGTAACTTTTGCCAAAATGTTCTTTAACACACGATTCACACGCCCTACCTGTCAGTTAGATTGGGTGATGCTACCGCATTCAAAGTGTGGCTAACATTGCATTCTATTCAAAATTCATTGTAAGTAAAAGCTGTTCCCCGTTTCATTACACTTTCTTCCATTTCTGCCGGCACATACAATTGTTGATACTGTCCACTTATGCGAAACACCAGACTATTGTCAAGCTCATATCCTGGCACCTCTTTAGATTCTAACCTTTTCCTCTATTCTCTTATATTTTTTATCACGCGACTGTCCACACTGAATATTCAGATCAACCTCGCTCTCTTCAATGGACCAAACTACTGACACGCGACTCAGAGCATTTGCATGCGGCATTAGATCTCCCCCCTCTGCTTTACTACGAAGTCAAAGTTTGAAAAATTCAAAGTCTACCCCGCAATACGAGGATTTACTATCTTCTTTTCCAGCGCCAGTACCAATGAGTGACAGTCAGTAACAAGTACAAATGGAATTTCATCTAAAAATGTACGAAATCGATCCAGTGCATTGACACTTGCAAGTGCTTCTAGCTCGAAGCTTTAATATCTTGAAACCGCGTCAGTACTTGTTTTCGAAAAATATGCAACTGGGTGAGCTTTATTATTATCCTGTCTTTGTTGTAATACTGCACTATACCCACGGGAAGTCGCGTCTGAATGTAGCTCTGTTTCACGATGTGGATCAAATATACACAGAACGGGTGGATCCGTTAACTTATATAATATCTTAATGTTACAAAAGCATCGATACCCTCATTCGTCCACTCGAACTTTGCATATACGCGTTAACCAATTTAAAGGGGCAGCTATTCATTAAAAATCGCGAACAAAACGTCTGAAGTAGCTATGCTTCATTCGGTCTAATACCACTCCTAATATACACAATATCCTATGTAATCCTCCTCCCTATATGCGAATATACACTTGAACAAATTTAATTTTAGTTCTAACCAGCAGCTTTTAGTAGTCTCAACACGTCAGTCAAAATCTCAACATGCTCTTCAAAAGTTTTCGTAGCCATAATAATGTCGTATAAATACACTACAATGTTCCCCGAATCAATAAGTGACTTTAAAACTTTATTAATTAAATGTTGAAAAACGGAAGGGGCATTTGTAATGCCGAATGGCATATAGATGTACTCGTATTGATCTATTGGTGTGACAAAAGCCGTTAAAGAGTACTGAAATAAGTTTTGCTACCCAGATACCCCCAACAAACATAAAGGATAATGATCACGTATGATCAATTTTTTAAGCGCATGATAGTTTCCGCACATTCTTAAAGAACCATCTTTCTTTCGAACTAACACTATAGGCAAAGCGTAGGGAGACTCACTTTGTCTTATGGTTCTTTAAGCCAATAACTCATCGATTGTTCGTTGAACTTCCTACTTCTCGTTGTACGGTGGTAGCAGACTGGCAACTGGGCTTCTATATAAATCAAGAAAGCGAAGTGCACTGCCAAGTTTTTCCGAAACCCAACATTTTTTTTGAGCTTTTATATTAAATAATTCATTTGGCTTAAATAAATTTGTCTTTGTTTGGCTCAATGCTATTTGCATTTTGTTTAAAAGGTCACGCCCAACCAACACTGGTAAAATCGCACCTGAATCTGGCAAAAGAGCAAAAGTGTGGATCAATTCGTGCTGAAAAAATATAAATTTACATGTCAAAATGCCATGAATTCTTAATTTTTTATTACCGATTCGACGATATTGTGTCAACTTCTGTTTACTGCTGAGTTTTGCTGATTGTGGCACGTAAGACCGTTTTATGAAACTAATGGGACTACCAGTATCAAATAAAGCGAAAAGAGGAATTACATCAGTGCACTTTTCTTTATTGAGAAAGGTAACATTCATTTATTTGGAGAAAATTGTTCTGCGAGTTGACAGACTTTAGGATATGCATCATCTCCTACAGCGGCAATATTCCGGTTGTTTTCTGGTGTAGCACGACGGGGACAGTTTTGGCGCGTGTGCCCGATTTCGGAGCACATGCTTCATGTTCGGTGGTAGTCTGGGAGCCGTACATGCACTTTGATGGTGGCCATGTTGAAAGCAATTAAAACAACGTACGCTGCTTACATCCACTTGGCCACTTAAAGCTGGTTTGGCCTTTGTCGGAATGGTCGCTGAGACTGAAAATTTTACCCTTCTTTTCAAATCGTTCCATGAGTCTTCAAATATTTAATTATTTGTGTCTATATATTTTCTATTTATATGTTCTCTACTTTATGCTTTATTGTTTCCCTATATTCCTTTTATTTTCGTGAAGGTCGCTTCTATCATTTTCACCTGTTAGTTTGCATTTAATGAGTAATTTGAATTTCGAGGCATTGCTGATGTATTGTGATTGTAACTGTTGCCACGTTGTTTAGTAATAAAATTCCTCTCCTTTTTATAATTAATATAGTTATTATCGCGATGGTGATAATAAAATTATTTGGCGGTGTATTTATTATACCAAGAAAATGTGTCTTGGTCGGTGTTATACTACGTCTAAGTCCCGGAACGGTAAGTATTTGTTTCATTATAGATAATGTAATAAATATAATATTATGTTTCTAATAAATTGATAAATTTTTTATGATCTGCTGCCGGCGTACTTGGTATAAGGGCTGATAATGAGATAAACTCTGCTAGTCGTGTATCAATTAATGAATTAATAATTCCCGATGCGTATCGTAAGGCTTGAAGCGGAGTTGAATTTATGGTATGTGATTCACGTGAGCTGCCTAATAATCACCGTGGAAGATATATTATTTTTACAACTGAGCGTAATTTGAGTTATCTTCAACCATCAGATACTTAGTTTGCCGACGGAACATTTCATGTCGTTTCTTGGATTTTCTACCAGCTGTATAGCACACATGGAATTGTAAATGGGGAAGTTATGCCTCTCGTATTTACATTGTTGTCTGGCAAATCAAAGCAACTAGGATATTTTTGTTGGTGTACAAATGCGTGGGAGTTTTTTTTTCATTTTTGGCAGAGTTCATGGAGGAGAATACAGGGATGTCGATTACAAGCTCGATATGCCGGAGATGGTGGCTTTGGATTGCAGTTGAGAATGTTGTATGCTCTCGCATTTGTTCCCGAGAATGATGTTGTTGCCGTGTATGATAAGTTAACCAAAACTACGTTCTTCAAGGATGATGCTGAGCAGCTGCTCGATTATTTCGAGACCACATGGATTGGTAGTGTCACTCGTCGTGGTCAGACATTTGGTCTCGGGCTGTGTAATCATTATCAAACGATCGTTGACGGTGGCCGTCGTACAAATAATCCAATCGAGAACTGGCATTGAAGTTTGAATGTTCGGCAGCTTGCTCATATGAATATGTGGAAGTTTAATGATTGTTGATGTGCGATTGGAATACTATGTTCGTGGTAATCCACCGAAAATAGCGAAAGCTGCTTCCAAGCGTCACCATTGACGTATATGAAATATTGTTAATGATTGTAACGTTCGTTCGCCGATGGATTATTTGCGCGGTCTTGCGCATAATTTAGAATTTAAATATTGATTTGGATTTGTTTATATAAATATTTTTCTCTGATATGAAGTGAGGTGTTTATTTATATTATTATGATTGTGCTAATAAATGTATGTTGAAGTCTCTCAAGAATTAGTTACAATATTGTAATGGATTTCTCGATAAATCGTCTACCTGTAACTCACTCTTGAGTTCGATCACTGGATTGTTAAATAAAAGTCCCAATTTAATGGCTACACACTTATCTTTATTTTCAATTCCAACAACTTAACACTTATTGCTCGATATTCAAGTTTACAACTTATTGCTTATAGCTTAATTGCTTTTTACACGGCAACACTCTAATTAGAACTGTGTTTGCTGCACAATTCGGCAGCCCTTATATAGTAAATCTGTAACAAAACATTGCTTCTAGAACATTCTGGCAATTACAAATTCGCTAACTACTTTACTACTAGAACATTCTGGCAACTACGAGTTCGCTGTCTAGTTGCTTCTGGCAATTTATCGTCGATTCGATTTTGTTCTATCATCCGTGTTCGTCACACTGCCCTCCACCTAAGTCTGATCGTCCCGATTAGACATATTTGTGGTAGCAAACGCTGCAAGCCGTTCCAGATGAACCACCTTCATTTTATTCCTTGGTCTTCCAATGGTCTGTATGGGATACACAACATCATTGAGTCGTTTAATAACCTGGTATGGTCCTTCCCAATTACACTGTAATTTGGGAGATCTTTCTTTCTTTCGTTGTGGGTTATATAACAATACCCAATCGCCTTCAATAAAACCTTCAGAGTTTATTGCCTTGTCGTATTTTGCTTTCATTAAATCGCTCATAATTTTGGTGCGCTGTCT
This sequence comes from Bactrocera oleae, assembly GCF_042242935.1. NCBI lineage: Eukaryota > Metazoa > Arthropoda > Insecta > Diptera > Tephritidae > Bactrocera > Bactrocera oleae. The sequence goes on from NC_091541.1 coordinate 32,662,487, forward strand.
TACCATAGCATGTATATCCCTCATCTCGTCTTCTAGGATGCTATTGAATTCCTTAGTATTCCTTCCTCCGTTGGCGTTAATTCCAAATTTTAAATCAATCGGTAGTCGAAGATCATTACCCTTGCTGGAGTCTGCCCCGTTGTTTCATGTACAGCAGACCGATAAGCCATCAGGAACAAGGATATATGAGTATCCCAATATTTTTGATACTTGTCCACAACTTTCCTCAAATGTTCTTCCAAAGTTCGATTGAATCGTTCTACCATGCCATCGGACTGCGGATGTAGTGCAGTTGTACGCGTTTTCCGGATTCCCAGTTTCTGGCATATCTCCTGAATTAGAGCTGATTCAAAATTTCTCCCTTGATCAGAATGTAATTCTATTGGAACACCATATCTCGATACCCAATTCTTAATGAATACTTCCGCCACTGTTCCTGCCTCTTGGTTAGGAATTGCGTATACCTCTGGCCATTTGCTGAAATAGTCCATGACTAACAAAACATATTTGTTTCCTAACTTACTGATAGGAAATGGACCAGCTACATCCATGGCAATTCGCTCAAACGGCGCACCCGAATTTTACTGCTTCATCTGACCATGACTCCTGGACCTCGGCCCTTTAGCAGCAATGCACTCGACACAATTGGCGATCCATTCCGTAACTGATTGACGACAACCAACCCAATAAAATCTTTGTTTTAATTTCTCCAAGGTTTTAGTGATACCCATGTGTCCTCCACTTGGACCGTTGTGCAGCTCGTTGAGAACTTCAGGAATTTTTACTTTTGGAACAATCATCAGAGCTCCTGAACTTTGCCGATTTTCGCTTTCCCATACGCGATGCAAGCAGCCAGACACTAACTTCAAACTATTCCATTGTGCCCAATAAGCCTTTGCAACTGGGCTTTCTGCAGCTATTTCTTCTCTCGTTGGACGTTTATTCATCTCTAATCCGTGTATTACACTTTTCAAATCTGGATCCTCTTGCTGACATTTCTGTAGCTCCTCCGGATCCCAGTCTGATGTTATAGTCATTAATCGGACATCTATAATGTCTCCTTTGGCCTCAGCTTTTCGTTTCCGTCCAACTGGATTATTGGGCTTGTTACAGTTGCGTGCAATATGGCCACACCCCGCCGTTGAAGCATTTAAGCACACCATCATTTTTCTTATGCGCTTCCGTAGATTTTTCCAGTGCTTTCTGCATGTTATCAATTTTTTCAAGTAATTGGTTGACCCAAGCGTGTTCCTCTATTTCTACTTTTTAAATGTTTGATTGCAAAGCAGATATGCAGTTTCCTGTGTCAGAGCATACGAAACGGTTTCTGCAAACGTCAATTTTGGACATGCTAATGCAGCGAATCGTGTAGTGTTATCTCGTATTCCATTGTCGAAAGTCTGAATTTTCGTGTCCTCGATGTATTCCATGGATTTATGTGCATAAGCTTAGTGAGCTAACCTCTCAATCTCTGTAGAAAACTTCTGCAGAGACTCATTGGCTTTCTGGCGGCGATTACGCAACTCGATTTGAAAGATATTCTTCATGTGCTCACTACCATACCGTCTTTCTAATGCACCCATCAACGTTACATAACTACTCGCCTCGCAGTTTGGAATGGTCTGTAATATCTCCGCTGCAGATCCTTTTAATACAGCGAACAATGCAGCTACTTTGTCTTCGGCGTTCCAATTATTTAAAGATGCCGTCTTTTCGAATTGAAGCTTAAAAACGTGGAACGGAACAGTGCCATCGAAGGATGGAGGTTTTACCTTGGCAGAAGCTGACGACATAATTGGCCGATTTAATTGTAGCTCACGGAGACGATCTCTCAATTCATCCATTTCAGTTTTAATTTTATCCCGTTCTTCCGAAATCTTTGAGGACACTTCTGCTATTTGTGAGGTCACCTGCGATATCCGTGCATCCTGCTCTTTCAAATGTGAGGACACCTGCGCTGATATACGTGCATCTTGCGCTATGAACTGCTCTTCCAAATGCGTTGACAATCGCGTTTCTAACTGCGTTGACATCTGAGACATACGTGTATCCTGCTCTTTAAATTGTGTCGACATTTGCGTTGACATCTGCGTCCCCATCTGCGATATTGCAGAAAAAAGCATGTTCATGTCCACCATCTTTGACGAGCATTGAGCCTCTTCCTTTTCTTCTATCTTTGTTGTCTCTTCTTCTAATTCCATGTGAAAGACATATTCCTCAACATAAATGTTTTCCGCCTCCATGGCCTCTCTCAACCGTGATTGTAATTCAGTTTTTAATCCATTTGTCGCCAAACCACGTTGTTCCAGCTCCTTTTTCAGTCGTGGAATCTTCAGATCGTTAAACTTGGCCATTTTTAAATAATTATCTCCTTGGGAATTTATTTGACAATCCCACTTCTGACACCAATTGTAACGGATTTCTCGATAAATCGTCTACCTGTAACTCACTCTTGAGTTCGATCACTGGATTGTTAAATAAAAGTCCCAATTTAATGGCTACACACTTATCTTTATTTCTAATTCCAACAACTTAACACTTATTGCTCGATATTCAAGTGTACAACTTATTGCTTATAGCTTAATTGCTTTTTACACGGCAACACTCTAATTAGAACTGTGTTTTCTGCACAATTCGGCAGCCCTTGTATAGTAAATCTGTAACAAAACATTGCTTCTAGAACATTCTGGCAACTACGAATTCGCTAACTACTTTACTACTAGAACATTCTGGCAACTACGAGTTCGCTGTCTAGTTGCTTCTGGCAATTTATCGTCGATTCGATTTTGTTCTATCATCCGTGTTCGTCACAATATTGATATTCGAGCTTACCACTTCTTGCATATGTCTCAATTGTTCTTATCACGACAACACTCTAATTAGAACTGTGTCTGCTGCACAATCCGGCAGCCCTTATATAGCAAATTTTTAACAAAAGTTCGCTACTAGAACATTCTGGGTACTTCGGAATCGCTGTCTAGTTGCTTCCGGCAGTTTATCGTTAATTCTGATTTGTTCTGGTACTCGTGTTCGCCACACTGCCCTCTACCTAAGTCTGATCGTCCCGATTAGATATATTTGTGGTACCAAACGCTGCAAGACGTTCCAGATGAAAAACCTTAATTTTATTCCTTGGTCTTCCAATGGTCTGTATGCGATACACTACATCATTGAGTCGTTTAATAACCTGGTATGGTTCTACCCAATTTTGTTGTGGGTTATATAACAATACCCAATCGCCTTCAATAAAACCCTCAGAGTTTATTGTCTTGTCGTATTTTGCTTTCATTAAATCGCTCATAATTTTGGTGCGCTGTCTCACCATAGCATGTATATCCCTCATCTCGTCTTCTAGGATGCTATTGAATTCCTTCCTCCGTTGGCGTTAATTCCAAATTTTAAATCAATCGGTAGTCGAAGATCATTACCAAAATTTACCCTTGCTGGAGTCTGCCCCGTTTTTTCATGTACAGCAGACCGATAAGCCATCAGGAACAAGGATATATGGATATCCCAATCTTTTTGATACTTGTCCACAACTTTCCTCAAATGTTCTTCCAAAGTTCGATTGAATCGTTCTACTCTGCCATCGGACTGCGGATGTAGTGCAGTTGTACGGGTTTTCCGGATACAAAGCTTCTGGCATATCTCCTGTATTAGAGCTGATTCAAAATTTCTCCCTTGGTCAGAATGTAATTCTATTGGAACACCATATCTCGATACCCAATTGTTGATGAATACATCCACTACTGTTCCTGCTCGTGGTTAGGAATTGCGTATACCTCTGGCCATTTGCTGAAATAGTCCATGACTACCAAAACATATCTGTTTCCTAATTTACTGATAGGAAATGGACTAGCTACATCCATGACTACTCGCTCAAACGGCGCACCTGAATTGTACTGCTTCATCCGACCATGACTCCTGGACCGCGGCCCTTTAGCAGCAATGCACTCGACACAATTGGCGATCCACTCCGTAACTGATTGACGAAAACCAACCCAATAAAATCTTTGTTTTAATTTCTCCAAGGTTTTATTGATACCCATGTGTCCTCCACTTGGACCGTTGTGCAGCTCGTTGAAAACTTCAGGAATTCTTACTTTTGGAACAATCATAAAAGCTCGTGAACTTTGCCCATTTTCACTTTCCCATACGCGATGCAATCAGCCAGACACTAACTTCAAACTATTCCATTGTGCCCAATAAGCTTTTGCGACTGGGCTTTCTGCAGCTATTTCTTCTCTCGTTGAACGTTTATTCATCTCCAATCCGTGTATTACACTTTTCCAATCTGGATCCTCTTGCTGACATTTCCGTAGCTCCTCCGGATTCCAGTCTGATGTTAATGGAATCTGCTGGCTCTCTGTTGTTATCACTCGTCTAACCTTGTACTTATTATCGTAACCGAATATAAGTGGTAGTTCCATATTTCTATAGGACATAATCCTGTTTTTCATGTCAATTTTGATTCCTTGATTCGCTAGAAAGACTACTCCAATTATGGCTTCGTCAACGATATCTGCCACTATAAAATTGTGTAACACGGCTGCCTTTCCAATTATGATCTCGCACGTTACCTTTCCGAGAACTAGGGTATTTTCTCCAGTTGCAGTACGCAACTTTGCCCCAGCTAACGGTCCCACTTCTTTCTCAACCAGATCAGATCGAATTATGGAATGTGATGCGCCCGTATCCACAGTCAGTATGCGCTTTTTACCGTCTACGCATCCACTAATGGTAACGTTACCCGTATTCCTGCTTATTTGTGAAATGGAGATTACAGGGCATTTACCCGTGCCCTTTTCGGCTGGCTCGCTTTAGTTTTAACGATTGGTTTGATTTGACATTTGCTTGATCTTCCTCAGCTTTGCGTTTACGTCCAACTGGATTATTGGGCTGGTTACAGTTGCGTGCAATATGGCCACTTTTTTCGCAGTTGGTGCATTTAAGCACACCATCATTTTTTTATGCGCTTCCGTAGATTTTTCCAGTGCTTTCTGCATGTGGTAAATTTTTTCAAGTAATTGGTTCACTCAAGTGTGTTCCTCTATGTTTACTTTGTGAGCTTTAAATGTTTGATTGCAAAGCAGAGATGCAGTTTCCTGTGTCAGAGCAGACGAAACGGTTTCTGCGAACGTAAATTTTGGACATGCAGCGAATCGTGTTGTGTTATCTCGTATTCTGTTGACGAAAGTCTGAATTTTCGTGTCCTCGATGTATTTCATGGATTTATGTGCATAAACTAATTGAGCTAACCTCTCAATCTCTGTAGAAAACTCCTGCAGATACTCATTGGCTTTCTGGCGGCGATTTCGCAACTCGATTTTAAAGATCTGTAATATCTCCGCTGCAGATCCTTTTAATGCTACGAACAATGCAGCTACTTTAACTTCCGCGTTCCAATTATTTGAAGATGCCGTCTTTTCGAATTGAAGCTTAAAAACGTGGAACGGAACAGTGCCATCAAAGGATGAAGGTTTTACCTTGGCAGAAGCTGACGACATAATTGGCCGATTTAATTGTAGCTCACGAAGACGATCTCTCAATTCATCCACTTCAGTTTTAATTTCATCCCGCTCTTCCAAAATCTGTGAGAACACTTTTGCTAATATACGTGCATCTTGCGCTGCGAACTGCTCTTCCAACCGCGTTTCTAACGAGGACAATTGGGATTGTTGTGTCAACATTTGTGATGACACCTCTCCTATTTGTTGGGTTATACGTGCATCCTGCTCTTTAAATTGTGTCGATATTTCTGTTGACATTTGCGTTGACATTTGAGACATACGTGTATCCTGCTCTTTAATTTGTGTCGATATTTGCGTTGAAATTTGCGATATTGCAGCAAAAACCATGTTTATGTCCACAATCTTTGACGAGCATAGAGCCTCTTCCTTTTCTTCTACCTTTGTTACCTCTTCTTCTAATTCCATGTGAAAGACATATTACTCAACATTAATGTTTTCCGCCTCCATGGCCTCTCTCAACCGTGATTGTAATTCAGTTTTTAGTCCATTTGTCGCCAAACCACGTTGCTCCAGCTCCTTTTTCAGTTGTGGAATCTTCAGATCGTTAAGCTTGGTCATTTTCAAATAATTATCTCCTTGGGAATTTATTTGACAATCCCACTTCTGACACCAATTGTAACGGATTTCTCGATAAATCGTCTAACTATAACTCACTCTTGAGCTCGATCACTGGATTGTTACATTAAAGTCCCAATTTAATGCTATACACTTATCTTTATTTCCAATTCCAACAACTTAACGCTTATTGCTCGCTATTCGAACTTACAGCTTATTGCTTATAGCTTAATTGCTCTTTACACGGCAACACTCTAATTAGAACTGTGTCTGATGCACAATCCGGCAGTCCTTATATAGTAAATTTTTAACAAAATTTTGCTACTAGATCATTCTGGCAACTACGAATTCGGTGTCTAGTTGCTCAATTCTAATTTGTTCTGGTAAAATTCTGAAATTCTTACCTAACTACAACATTCTTTCTACGAGGGTTGTCTTCTATATTTCGGGATAAGACAACAAGAAAAAATGTTAATATAATAAATATAATTAAAAATATTCTCCATTACAAACTAAAAACTTTTGCATGCGTTTGAATCAATTGGCAAAGCACTTTTGGAACTTTGATTGAGATGTTTCCAAACATGCGTTCTGAACGCATCAACCGCCTCTTCAGGTGTCGAAAAACGTTGACCTCTGAGTTTATTTTTTACGTACGGGAATAAAAAAAAGTCATTCGGTACCAAGTCCGGATTATACGACGTAAGTCATGCGATCATCAGATCGATGTTTTGAGTGCTCAAAAATTACATTGTTTCAATCAATGTGTAAAAGCTTCCATTGTCGTGGTGAAAAGAGATAAGTCTTCGGCGGTTGGTTTTCCTGATTTCTGCAAAGCCAACTGACAAATAGCTGAATTTACTGTTCTGCGTGATTCTAGTGGTATGGTTGCGACATGTCCAGTTTTTTCCAAAAAAAAAAGGGTACTATTTGGTTGCAAGTGCTTCGTGTGCGAACAACTTTTCTTAGATTCGGCTCATCTGGAAACACCCATACAGTCAAGTGCTGTTTACTTTCATCACTTGTTACGATGTCATAGACGTGTTTCGAAGCACCGCTATCGTATATTTTTCACATTTCTCTCAACCAATCAGCACTAACCTTTTTTTTGAGCGATTGACAAATGGTGTCGGATCCACCGTGAACAAACTTTTTTTACAGTCATGCAATACGAGTATTGAATGTGTGCTAGTCACACTAATGCCTATAGTTGTTTAATCTCACGATAGGTCACGTGAAAATCTTGCATTATCAGTTTGCGAACAGCATCAATATTTTCCGGAACAACAACTGATTTTGGACGACCTTCACGAAATTCGTCTTGGAGTGATCCACGATCTCGATTGAATTTCCCATACCATCGATAAACACTTTGATGGATCTTCATCGCCAAAAATTAAATTAAGTTCATTGATGCACTGTTGCTGAGTTAATCTACGTCGAAAGTTGTAAAAAATAATCCCGCTAAAATTTTCGCGATTTAATTCCATTTCTTGGCCGAGATTAAGATTCTATGTTTTAAGTTACTGTAAACAACACAAATATCGCTTGTCTGTCAAACCGTTCTGTGTATGTATGTATAACATCAAAAATGTCAAACCTTACAAATCCATCCCAAAATATAAAAAACAACCTACGTAACGAATCCAATACCTAATTATACTGTAAAAATTAATTTGAAATCACATGAACCACAGAAAAAGTATTTGTAAATGAAAACTTTCAAGAATATTTTCGAAACGCCTTACTCATCTTTTTTGGGTTTTCGGTTTCCCAGCATATTTTTCCTATATAGTATATACAGGTCTTAATCAATGTACTTGTAATAACAAATATAACTAGAAAAAAATATATTATATTATATATATGTTACAATTCAGGTACATGAATCAGGTTCGTGAATATTAATTAGATTAACAATATAAGTCGAAAAATGCTGTGCAATCAAGAATCAGGTGTTCTGGTGTTTCCGGCGCCATGTCGTAGAACCGGCAGTTTCTACAAGATGCTATGCTCTTGTTAGACAGGTGTTTCTTGAGATTGCAGTGCCAAGTGCAGAGCGCGACAAGGAGCTGGAATTTGTCTTTGGGGAAGTTGATCATAACTTTGAACCTAGCTTGATTGTACGCTCTCAACAGCAGCTTAGCATGGCGCATTCCTGTTGCTTGCTGCCAGTGACTTTCTACCTAATCTCTCCTCCGTGTGGAGCAGCTGCTTTATGGTATGGGAACCCACCGCGATGCATGGTTCTGGCCCCATCACTCGTTGCCGGCTACCTCTTTATGCCCCGGCACCCAGATGAGGAGTCGGTTGCAAACTGATAGGCGGTACAGCCTTCCTGTACACTCCTCTACTAATAGCGATTTATTCTCATAGACTGAGATCGCTTTTAGCGCCGCTTAGCTATCGCTGAGTATAGCTATACTCTTGTTACGATAGTTGCATTGGAGATTAATAACTGCACACTGACTTATGGCAAAGATTTCTGCTTGAAAGATGCTCGGAAAACATCCCATGTGTATGGAAAGCTGGGTATGCGGTCCCGTATTGCCTGCTCCAATGCCTCACTCCAATCCGTCTAACTGCTGAGAGTAACTTTAAACTTCTTTGTTAAGTTTATGCTTATCACTAGATGGAGCGGAATGAGCTTTAGCATGATCTCAAGTGCTGCGGTTGGGCAAGTACGCATTGCCCCGGAGGCGCAAATGCAAGCAAGTCTTTACAGCTTCGATAGTTGAAGACCTATCGAAATCTCCAATGCTTTCGATGTCCAGACCACCGCTCCATATGTAACGATAGACCTCACGAATATAGTGTATAGCCACCTGATGATACTTGGCTTGAAGCCCCAAGATCTGCCGGCCAGGCGTCTGCACACCATGAGTGCCTTTATGGCTTTAGACAGTGTTAACTCTACATGCCTATCCCACCGTAAGGTGCAGTCTAATGTGAAACCTAAGTATTTTACTTGCTTAGACACCTATAACTTAAGGAGTTCATCTACTACGAGGCTCCATAGAAGAGGTTACGTTACCCTGTGCTGAGGGCAACTTCTTGTAGTACCCAGACGTATATTTTTCTCCCCCACAGTGGTTTCTGCGATCCTGGTATGCAGTGCAGCCTCTATCGATTTGCATATAGAAGCTTCTACATTCCTTTTCTCCGGTGCTCTGATCACGCTTGCGTGGGACGCATTATCAAAAGCACCTTCAATGTCTAGGAACGCACATATCGCCACCTCGCTATTCTCCATCGAATTCTGGATTTCAGCTGTTAATTGTTACAGACCAGTGTTAGTAGACCTATCTACTTGTCCTCCTTGCTGTAGAAGTGGCACCAGGGGCGGACGGCATCTACCCAGCACTTCTGTCCAATACGAGCGATCTGGCTTGCGTGCGACCAGTGATGGTATTTGGTCGTCCCAAATAGTCTCTGCAAAGTACGCAAGCAAGAGCGCCATTTCCCTTTCATCTGCGATGGTCGTAAAAGTCCCATCAGATCTTTTTATGGCCAATGCTACGTTAGTCTTACCTCTGGACAGAGCTTTGTGCAGTCTAGCTGTCTTTGGGTTTGGGGAGACGTTTTTACAGAATTTCCAGAAATTATTGGTTTTTTAGACCTAATTTCGTTATTATAAGTGGTTTACTGAACCACCATAAACAGCAGTGTTTTCTGGTGGTTGTCTTTAGTGGGCAGAAGTGTGGTACGCATCTATTATGAACTGTCGCCTGCCTGCTGTCTAGTCCTAGCGGTCTAGCATCGCTCCCTACCTGCCTCACTTTACTTATGTTTAGCTCTAAAGCTTCTCAAAAGACATCCCAGTTTGTGTTTCTAGGAATACGAGCCGGCAGAACGTCCCTGACCTCCACTTTTAGTTTAGATCTGATCTCTGTAGCTCCACGTCTCCTGGATTAATAAGATGCTCAGGTTATCCGAGAGGAACCTACTCGCGATAACAGCCGAGGCTGCCATCACGTGGTGTAGGTGAACACCTGGGCAACTTTTATGTCTTCGCTGTCCTCGTCCTTGCCGCAACCCTGCACCTTCAGCCCTTCTAGTAGTTCCTGTGTGGAGGGTAGCTTCCCTTCACGCTCGATTGTACCCTAATTTTGTGCTTCTCCGGCGGCAGCGGTAGCACTCTGCACGACAGTAGTAACTACAGGCAAGCCTTATCACGGGCAAACTCTAACCCCTGCCCGCTGGGGGAGTAGATAGGGATAACGTCCGGTGTGTTTAACGTGGGTACCTGCTGTCGACAGCCTTATCCCACGGCGCTCAAAAGCACAGCGGGTCAATTGAATACGTTGATCAGCGCCCCGAAAATGCCAGGTATTTTTCAGTACCGATTGGTAGTGTCGGATGGACACACTAACCACCTTGGTAGTGTTCGAGGCCTATCTAAAACCTCTATCGTACTTTTGGTCCGGCAACCGATTGCAGTGCAACTCAGTAAGCTCAGTTCTTCCCGCTTTCGGAAATCAACCACAACCACCATGATACTCCCCGAAGGGCCAGTCGCATGAGCGTACTCTAAGGGCTCCTGCTCCTCGTGGTACCAGAATTAAGTTTCCGGACAGATCTCTAAGCCGAAGCTTCTACCAGTTGAGCTTCCATACTGTTCTGGACTGGTAAACAGAGGATGAACCCCATACGCACACACCTTTCACACCAAAAGCTAACCCGAATTCCCAGTAAACGCCTTAGCTGCCCAAACAACTCAAACGCAAACGACCCAAATTGTTCGGCATTCCGACTAATGGAGATCACACCACTAACATTTAAGCGTCCGCCAGTCCAGCTAATCCCCATTCACCCAAGATCCCTAATGTCCGAGTACATTGGGCACTCCGCGGTCACGTGAGTGCAATCTTCAACTTGCGCCCTCCGAAAACAGCCCCACCTATCAGATAGGTACCTCTGATTCAACAGCTCGCTGTATGACAATCATCAACTTCTTTACTTTACTGTAACTTTCAAATAATGTTTGGAAATGGGGTACTCTCATTTGAATTATTCTTACCGTTGCATATTTTATTTTGTCCTTCAAATCATTCTTGTGTTGTGCATATAAGTAGGTGAAACGTTCGATGTAACATATTTAAACTGTTGTACATATTTGTAATATATATAATATAATATATGTATACAGTAAAATTGTGTTTTATTTAACTATGTAACTCGCGCTATACTCGATTTTTCAGTGGTGTCACCTTTGCCGCTTCCACTACCGCTCCCGCCCTCTACATCACACGTATTTCCGGTAGTCGACGTAGTATCGACCGTCACCGTCGAGCTCCTCACTCCCAGCGAGGGAGGTGGTGGAGGCATTTTTGCCTTCAAACGCCCAAACGCGCCAAAAATTTGCACTGCAATAGTTACGCACGCGGTCACTAACCCAAACGTATCAACAACACACACTACCGCTATAAACACGCGCCAGGCAATAACGGTGCCAACAAACTCGCGTAAACTAATACCGCACAAAAGAGAATTGAAAAAATCACTAAGAAATGGGCACGCACGTCTATTCGGAATCCAAACAACGAATGAATGTTCTTTTAGGGACAACTTTCGTTGTGATTTACGTGAGTACCTGTCGTCGACGGCCGTACCTCACGGTGCTCAAAAGCACAGTGTATCAATACAATGAGTTGATCAGCGCCCCAAAAAACGCAAGCTGTATGTAAGGCATTAAAATAGTGCAAACTAGCGAGCATCATTTGGATACCAATCGGTAGTGTGGAAGGGACACCTATTTCACCTTGGTCGGGTTCGAGGTTGACCTAAAACCTCTACCATGTTGTGGGTACGCACCTGGTTGCAATGCAACTCCACATTACACTGAATTTTTCAGTTCTTCTAGCATTTAGGTTTAAAGCACAGCCACCTACCAATCTCCACAAAGGGGCAAAGCCCAATGAGCAGATTGGACCGAAGTCCAAGGGCATTCTGCTCCCCGTGGTACCAGAGTTGAGTCTCCGGTTAGACCGTGTAGCCAAAGCTACTGCCAGTTGAGCTCCGCCTTCCTCAATAACTGGTGACATATTTCGCTTGAACTTCAAGTGTCTTTTTATTTGGAATCTCATTTAAAGTCTATAATATCAGCTCAAGCTGAGTATTATAGCACTATTTCTGACATCATTACTATGCTAATATTTCTAGGCAAGATAAAATAACTGTCATAATGGATTTGGCTTTTAGTCGCCTCTTAGGACAGGCATGCCTTACCGCGGGTAAATTCTTACCCCTATCCGCAGGGGTCCAACACTTGTAAGCACACCATTGTACTCTTCTACTCTCTGAAGTTTCAAAATTTATAATCCAACCGAAATTGTATTATAAATCAAGTACTTTAGTAGTAATTTATAGGTATACAACTTAAGCGCCATCCATTTTAAGGGCTAGTTGCTTCGGCAGGTGAGTAGTTACACACTCCTTAGCGGATTGCGACTTTCCTGTCAACCGTTCTGCTGTTTTAAGCAACCAACGCCTTTCATGGTATCTGCATGACTTGTTACTTTAGACACCATAACTCTACGTTTGGTTCATACCACAGCGCCATTTCTGCTTACCAAAAGTGGCCCACTGGGCATATTATATCATAACCTCAGCTTTCAGATCATTAAAAGTTTAAAGTAGTATATAAATGACGATCCTACCCCATTTTGGTGAAAGAAAAATATATACATACACACATATATATATGCGTGATCGCAGTGACCGCAAGTGCATATTTTGCGCTTTTGCGGTTTTGTGTTTTTTTTTTTATATTTTACGGTTTCGCATAAAGGAGCGCGGATCTAGGTGTAAGAAGTGGGGCCTTGGGGATATTGGGTGGGGTGCTGTTAAGCACACGAGCTGTGTTCTGGGTGTAAACGGTGAGGCGCTGGAGTTTACGGGGGCGAGGGGTCTTTCGGTTGGAGGGGTGGGATTGTGAAGCGAGGGAGGCGTGGGGGTTCTGTTTGTAAAGTGTGTGTGTGGTGGGACTTTTTTTTCGAATGGTAAAACTGCTTGAGATTTTTTTAAAGCACATTTTGTTGATATTTTTAATTTAAGTGCAAGTTTGTATGTGCATTTTTGAAACCACATAAATATGAATATTGGTTATTTTGTTTTGCTTTTAACGAACGTATAAAAAGCCTACCATTAAAAATATATTTCATTATTAATTTTCATAAGGTTTGCGACAGTAGATGTTCAAGGCTTCAAAGCCTATAATAATTAATTTATTGGAAAGAAAAAAGCTGTCGTCTCAACAATGAAGAATTTCATTGTTTCCACATCAAAGCTCCGTTTAAATTTTCAGACCTAAGTAAAGCAAGCTAATTGCTTAATATTACACCACCACAATTTATTATGGTCCTATGGAAGTGATAGTTTTAAAGCTGTAAGGGACTATTTGATATCAGCGTTGAAAAACTTAAAAAGTTTATGTTAAGGGGCAAGAAAAGCAACAGTGGATAGCGAAGTTCCTCCAAAAGCTGGTGTTTAACCAGAGAACTTAAATGAACGAGAAGGTGCAAATTGAATTTTGTATGATGCTCGATTGGTTGGCTGAAAAATTGAGATCAAGGAGTTCACCATTTTCTGTAATATTTGCTGTTATTTAACAGAAATGAGATTTTATAACAACGTTCTCTGACAAATTACGTATCTCCCAACAAAAAGAGAAAAATGAAGCGAAATGAATGAGAAAACAAAACATACAAATGCCACTACACATATGCATGATTATGATCATGATATATATGCATGATATATGGCAGCCAAATTGACAAATCCTAAATTTGTAGTAAATCACACACCAACAACATTTTCATTCATGAACGCTGGCGCACAAGCAATAAGCTAAGTCGTTTCATTCATAAAAGCATACGCCTGACACATCTCCCCGAGCATGCGTTTGTCTACAAGCGTCTTTTCGCGACGATGGCAAAAGCTAGAAATCATAAATTGAACATCTTTCTGATGTTCCCTCTAGAAGGGAAAAGTGACAACCCTGCAAACACAGAAATCAATGAAAAAAGTGGCAACAAAGCTTTTGTCGATTTAAAATATTTTACAATTCTAAAATATTTTTCCGTGGCTCGCAAAAATCTTCGTCAATATGTATGCATGTTCATATAAATTCATACATACCTACAATGATTTGTAGGCAAAGCTGTTAGAGCGGCAAGGGAAATGATGACAATCGGCGAGCGTTCGTTTATTTTTCGGCACATCTCGGATTTTCTACCAATAACACAATGTTGTCTTCGACATATAGACTCTTTGACATAAAAGCAAAAAATGTGTCAACGGAGATTTCACATGAAGAATTGAGTGTACATATATACATACAAATGTGCAAACGACATAATACGTACATAATTACTTTTACACATGCATTTGAAAAGAAAAATTGAAGCATGAATGTGAAATGCCGACGGCAAAACACAATTCTATTTAATTTCTAATATTTTTAGACTATTATTAATAACTCACAATAAAGTAAAAATGAATTAACATAAAATAACTTAAAAATAATAATAAATAATAGTTCAATAAAAGGGAATATGTTTCAAATAGCATATCAATATTCCCAATTTGGCATACACATTATATTCTCTGCAATATTCGCCGTTTGGTTATGTTAAGAGAGCGTATGTTTACAGATTCTCCGCTGTTATAAAAGCGAGAAATGTTATTTGTTTCTCATGCATGTGTGGTGAACTCCTTGATAAATTCCTACAAATTGTTCGCTGTCGAACCTGCACCTTCTCGTTCATTTAAGTTCTCTGGTTTAACATTGAAGAGCAGAGTACAGAATGTAATTGAATGAATCTTTCTTGATTAAATAATTTACATCCAGATGTTGTGCGTTGTGAGTATCATTTTCATAATGATTCTATTGTGATGTTCTGTTCAAGTACATACTGGATAATAATTTAAATTATAATGAAATAAATTAAAATTAGAAATTTAAAGCTTAGTATTTCTATTTTAAGGGCTAAGAAGAAGAAAAAGAAGAAAAGTAAGTACATTAATATATATTTTTGAAATATCAACCTCATTTTTAATTGCCGTGGACAAAGGGATATGACGGAAGGGAATTTAAGTTTTATATTTCATTACTACTTATTTTCCAAGCTGCCTATGGTGCACCATTTTGGAAAAAACTAGATAATAAAGGACTGGCAATAAATCAAAACTCGCAAAATATTCAATTTAATTTAACATTACTGAATTGTACTGATATTTTATAAATAAATATTTCATTATTATTACTCAAACAAAGTGAGCCTCTTTTAACGCATTATGATGAAGAAATTGAAGTGTTGTTAACGACGTCATCATCGTCGTCGCCGTCGTTTTCATCGAACCCCATTGTAGAGATAACACAACTCTACCCCCTACAGAAATAACTCAACCATCTACAACAATTACAACATCGGGACTTAACAACTGAAGGGAATCAGCCTATCAGAATTTTTACTATAGATGAAGCTATAGAGGCATTTCGTAAAGAGATTATTGAAAAGGAATCTGATATTGAAGGAATCATTGAAACAAAACAAGCATTTTGTCGACATTTCAAGCTGGAATATGATAATATTGGTATACCGATTCGTTGTACTTATAATAGTAAATATTATATATTGATAAACTGTTGAGTATCAAGTGCTTTGAATATCATGAAATTGAAACTGAACGAATTCTAAGTAATGGTGACATTGAAAAGGTTTTAGTACAGGATCATTCATATAAAAGAGAACATGTAGAAATAATTGATGTTAAAAACTATATACAAATATAATATATAATATGGTCGTTGTATAACGTATGTTAGTCGTATGTATATGGTAAAAAAAAGTTAAAATTGACTAATTTAATCAAAATTTTACACCTGTTGTATTTAAGTTATGGAACAAGCTACAACTATAATCAATTTATGAACAAACATCAAAATATAAGCAGCTTTTTGAAATTTTTAAAATAGTAAACAGGCTAGTTTTGAATACAATATTTCAAACACTTCTTTACGATTAAAAATAAATGTAACAATATAATTGATAGATAAGAATCTTCCTGAGCAGAACCGATCATTATTAAAAACAACAACAACAACGCAATGTCCTTGGGAATATTTTAAACCTAATTACTCCGATCAAAGAAATGAGTCGTATAATGCGAAAAGAAGTGTATACACTATACTCGTTGCTATTGACACTTTTAAAAAGATTTAGTTGAGAAGGAAAAGAGAATTGGAGGTATTTTTGAGAGTCCAATTGTTTTCCATCGACATTTCAATTTAGTTTACGATAATTGTAAAATTCGAATTAAATTCTCTTATTATAGCAATTATGTAAAGCGTAATCTAAATATCTATTGCTTTGAATTTTCGGAAAACATTACGGAGAAATTACATGAACGAGAAGTATTAAATGAGTGGGCTTTATATTATATTTATAAACCCAACAATAATTAATGTTGATCGTTATTATCAAACATTGCATATGAAATTTCAGTAATCCAAGACATGTCGTCGACAGCAGTAGATATATTTAATTTTCTAAAAAACTTTGAACATATTTTGCCTAAAGGAATGAAGAAAAGACTTTTGGATATTCATTCAAAAATCGAGTATAGAGATAAATTAAGTAAAATAAAAAATCGTTTCGGTGAACATTATGACGACTGCGTTTGGTCAAAGTCTAATTGCACAACGGTTCCAGACACATGTCATTGCTCATTCCTAAAGCGCTGTCTGGATGAGAAAGTCTACAACATTATGGACACTTATGCTAAAATTTATAACCAATTTCGCTGTAAACATTGTAAATAAATCCCATCTGAAAATACTTACTTATTTTTGTAAACAAAAAAACACCTCTTTAAATAAAAATAATTTTTATTATATTTTTAAACTTAATTAATTTTTTATTTTAAGGTTTTTAAATAATCTTTTTAACAACATTTGCAACTCGAATATATTCATACATTTTATCATGGATAAGTCTACAATAAGCAGCGATGTTCCCAGGGACGGATTTATGAAATTAAAGCTCAATCCAAATATCAATGGGGAAGCTTTTTATAAATTCATTTTAATGTGTTACATCTAAAACTATTGATGGAACATTTTCAACAAATTTATTAGGTGATAAAAGTGGTTGTAGAGAGCGTCCCTAATAACTTTGTTGAAATTTCAAATACATGTCATATACAGAATAGAGCATACCGATTTCGTTCAAATTTAATATTATATTAAAATCATCATATGGATATAGTTAAGGTGGACTTTATCATCTAATAAGTCACAATGCTTAAATTTCTTTTCATTTTAACATTTCATATTCGTATACATAGTAAACCGATACGAGATTCAAAGGTTCATATGTGTTGGTAATTTTCTCAACTATATCATCCAGTTCATATGCTTCAACGGGTATCTCAATAACACTCGATCCAATGTGAAACAAATTATTTTCTTCGTCTACATTTGAAGTTGTATGATACGAGTCAAAACTTATTAACGCACAAACATAATCTTGTTTGAGTTCTATGGGAGAAAATAATTTGCACACTTTTTCATTTACAATACATATATATTTATTTATTTATTGTTTCACTTTAAGTCATTAAGGGGGTATATCAATTAAAAAATTAAAAAAAAAAAATTTCAAAAAAATTCCAGGCCGGCAAAGTGGGAACTGATGAAAAAATGGCGCGTCCTGGTGTGCAGGATATCAGGACTCTCAGTAATCCGAAATAGAAATTGTTGACTGATCCTTATATAATACATAGAGAAAGGATGTAGTTATAGCAAAAAAAATTGAAAAATATGTTTCGTTATTTCGTAATCAAAAAATACTCTCGTAGCGCGATAGTATATTGTATAAAGAAGGTCTGTATAAAATTTCAAGTAAATCGATTGAATAGAACTTGAGAAATCATGCACACCGTTTCTTAAAAAGAAAAACGACTTTAAAGCTCGGGCCTAGCTGCCAGTCCACTTTGTCGGCGCATCACAAAATGAGCTGTAACTCCAAAAATAATGGAAATTTCAAAAAAAATTTTAATTGATTTTATTTTAAAAACTTATGTTGTCCAATTTGGTGCATGCCCCTTTTCAAATACATTTTTATATTTATTTATTCTCATCATCATCATTTTATTTTAAATTTTGGTCCATGAAAAACTATTGAATTGTTGTATGCGGTGTCTAATAAATGTTGTTCATTCGATGAATTTACCTCATTTGGAGTCATTCTGATAGATCTGTGAAAAGTATTACTATAATCATTGACTAAATTTTTATAAATATCAATCCATTTATAAGTTCCCCGAAAACTAAACTCTTTCCACACTATTCCATTTAATGTTCTATTGAATTGCTCTATTATAGATGCTTTTAATGATGAAAATGTTGAATAATGATTGACATTTTTTGTTTGTAATAATCTCTTAAAATTAGTATTATACAATTCCTTTCCATCATCTGTTTGTAGGTTTTTCGTTATTCGGTTACTTAAGTTTAAAAAGCCATTGCATTTGTTACATTTTCTTTAGTTTTATTTTTAACTGCTTCGACCCAAGCTTTTTTGGAAAATGTATCGCTTACAGTTAGATGATATTGATTATTACTATTTGAAAACTGAGTCATTACCACCAAGTCTTCGTTTAAAACTTGTTTTAGCTTGTTTATGTAATTTTTTTACAATAGCTCTTTTGTTATTCATTTTGCCAATCCTTTTATAGTAGGGAACTTTATTTTTAGCACTTCGACGTCTTTTTCAGTAGGATGTGGTTTCGACACAACGAAACGTATCGGATAATCCTCAATAGTTGATAAATAGTTGTTTATATTATATTATGCAATTCTTCCCCACATGCACGTTTTATTCGTTGGTCTATTAGATCCTCAAGAATTGATACAGCATTTTTAAAACAATTATTCAGAATTACATTTATTTCTTTGATTTGATGTTCGAATTTGATTTTCATCTTATTTAAAGTTTCTGAAAGGAATACTTTCGAAATGGCATCATCGTCTTCTATAGGAGCAACTAGGTTAATTATTATTTTCTTGTTTAAATTAAGTTTTTTGTTTCGGTCTAGACTTGTTTCACTTTTGACCTATTATTGTTAAATGAGGAATGTCAAAATTTATTTGTACTCATATTTGCTTCTCGCAACTCCTCAATAATTGATATACTCTCGTTTTGATGGTTTTTATGACCGGTACTTATTGAAGATACAAGCAATCTCAATCTATCTACCAACTGATTAGAGTTATCCCAATCTTGATAAATATTGTGCGGCAATCGATTGATTTCAATAAACCTCTACCACTTATGAACGAGTGTGGATTATAATTGAACCATTTCCTAATAATATATAGATATTTAAATGATTTTGTTCCCTTAATTTGATTATTTGGGTCATAATTGTGAGCACTTGTGTCTAATAAAATCTGTCGATAAGTCTTCAAATCACACTTTTTATAATGTTGTGAGTTTTTATGAAATATTAACTCAAACAGACCTGGTGGTATTTTCCATTTATTCTTTCCGATCTGTATAACATCTTTAGAGTTAATTTTTAATGGTTTGAGCCCAAATCGCCATCGACCATACAATGTATCAAGCATTTTAAGATCTTTAAGCAATTTTATGCTTTGTAATAGTGAATGGGGGTGAGTAAGCTTAACCCGTTTAAAGTCTTCATTTAGTTGATTTTCAGACTGACGTTTTACAAATTTATGTCTTTCCCATAGATCAGGATCTTCTTCGATTCTTCTTAAAATATCATTTTCAGTTGGAGAAGTATTATCATTATACGTTTCAGCTTGATTTTTTTCTACAACCTTTTTTAGTAATTGTTCATCGTTTGGTTTACTAGAAATATATGATTCTGGTCGTTCGCAATTGTTCATATAATTTATTTTTTGTTTAACGTTTTTATTAATAGCTTTGCTCCTTTCAGGTTTATTATCAATATTTGATTTAGTTTTCTTTACATTGCTTTGTGTAGCTGCTTTTAGTAATTCATTATCATGAGGTTTACTTGGAATATACGATGCTGACCTTTCAGGGTCATTCATAAAATTTATTTTTTGTTTGACGCTAACAACCATTTCAAATTTTTGGTTTTTATCAAAGCATTCTTCATTAATGATATTAATAGGATTTCGCTTCGTAACATTTTGTTTCCGAGAACTATCTGCAGAATATTCTAAATCAAGATCATTAGCATTCATATAATTGTTAACGGTTGGCAATGTATCAACTTTCATGTCTTCACTTTCTTTTACACTGTCCGCCTCCCAAATTTCATCATTACCATTATAATTAGTAACATTATATTTATTAGTGTTTTTAAAATTATCAACTAATTCATTATATGGTTTTGAAATGGGTTTTAAAAATATACTCCAACACGTTTATTCTATCCAATTCTCCCAATTTCATTCGTTTAATTTTTACTTTTAATACTTTCCTGGTCTTAGCAATTTTTGTTAATACAGCCATATGATTATTTAACATGATCCTTAACGAGTGAGTGAAAAATTTGCTACCTATCAGTTGTATATCTGATACGAATCTGGTCTGGCATATGTTTTTATAAATGTTTTATAACTGTATAAAATTATCAAACCCCCTTTCGATATCGACCATTGTTTATAGGATCATCTTTACTTACAACAAAGCCGTATTTATTTCTCCAAGACTCGACACAAATTTTTAAAAATGTTTTGTATAACATATCTCCAATAACCTGGTCATTATAGATATGCTTAAGATTAATTTCATCTTGCTTAAACACAATAATCATGTTTGCATTATCACGAATTAAGTGAAGGAATTTTTTTATAAGTTTCACATAAATAAGAAGAATCAATGTTATTATGACGGCCCATACAAAAATAATCTCATATTGTACTTTGTTTTCCACATACTACATCATCGAATATAAAAAGTTCGGTGTGGGTTCAGTGGTCTTGATAACATCAACTTTTTCACTTAATGTATAAAGATTTATTCCTTTTATTGGATCAATAAGCCTTTTTAGATAGTATATTTCGGCGGATATATTGATCATCATTATTAACCTCAAGTTGGAGACGTTGTTTAACTACTTTCATGTTGTTTACTAGATTTATAGCAATATAAACCATCACTTTTATAATAAACACATTGTTTAATTATAACTCACCCACACTCACTCATATTATTAAGAAAAAAATCACCTAATGGGACTAATACATATAAAGATGGGTGAAATCGGGTGACAACTCCGCCCACTTCCCATATAACGGTACTGTTAAAAGCTACTAAAAGCGCGATAAATCAAGCACTAAACACGCCGGAGACAATTAATATTATCTCTGGGATGGCATGAGATGACTTTACAGGAACCACGTTCAAAATTAGACAGTGGGCGTGGCACCGCCCACTTTAGGTGAAACCCCACATCTTGGGATCTGCTTAACCGATTTCAACCAAATTCGGTACATAACAATCTTCTCAACTTTCTATGTTATAGTGCGAAAATTGGTGAAATCGGATGACAACAACGCCTATTTCCTCGTATAACACTATTTCAAATTCCATCTGATTCTTTCACTTTCCACTATGCAAATCAAGCAAACATTTTTGTATTGGGGTAAAACTTTGCGTGAATAATGCGTTCTTTTACCGAAAATATCGGTCAATGTGTAAGATATATAATTGAAATTCATATGATAAAATAAATAAATGAAACCCACGACAACAGTATGTCTTTGTGTCAAAAATTGGTTGAATCGGATTAATACATCCTTTAATATAAAAGTTTGCCAACAATAATTTCCCGGGCTTTGATCCTTGCAAGTTGCGAGAGTATAAAATGTTCGGTTACACCCGAACTTAGAACTTCCTTACTTGTTATATTTCCCTTTGATATAATCATAATGGAAGCTACACATTTTAAATTTAGAAAGTTCTAAAATGGTAAAACCAATATATATCGGTTTATTGTACAGAATTGACACTTGTTTCATTCGCTATTAAATTATTAGAAAATTTGCTTAGACTGTGGAAATTTGGATTTGCTATTAAGGCTCTAGCACCTAATTTTTTTCTGTCGCTTCTCCGAATACTAGAATTTTCTCAATCTTGTACTAATTTAACATTTACTATTTTATCTACGTTCTCCATAGTTTTCCCATACATTACATTATTTAATAATTTAAAGAAATTTTCTTTAAACTTATTTTCTGCTAATGTTCTATGATAATTATTTAAATTAATATATTTTTTTAACCAATCCGATTGATTAAATTGTAGAATTCTATGAATTTTCTTTAAAGTCCATGTTTAATATATTGTTGTCAATTTGTATAATGAATAATATATTTTAATTTGGGCCCCAAATCACCAATCAACTTTGAGTGTTTCATTGAACCAAATTTTTATTTGCAAAACAAAATGATAAGTCATTATGAATATTGTGAATGGTTGTGGGATAATCTAAATCTACTAACTCTATTTTAATATATTCTTAGCACTTGTAAACCGTTTACAACATTGAACAATACCTCCTCTAATCCCCGACAAATTTAAAATTATGCATGTTTTCATCAGTCAACAATTCTAATTCTATTCTAGTTATTTTAAACATTCCATTCCAAGATAATCCTGGAGTTGTATAATATTGACGTGGGTCTAGTCGATAAATTTCTTTACATAAATTTCTAAAATTTCCAAAAATGTTACTGAGGAGTAGCACATCTACTTTTTAATATAATAACAAATAATCTAATAAATTAGAACAATTAAATGTTGTCCAAACGTTTTGTGCGTGCTGATAATAATCGATACTACATGATTCATTTCTTAATTTATTAAAAGAATTAAGCAGTCATATGGGAAAATACCTTTACATTTTTTAAAGTTATAAGGAATTTTAGATATTTCTAATGTTATATGAAGAGCACCTTTCTCTATGGTTTGAGGGGTGGTGGTGGAGATGAAATTATGGAACACTTAATGCAATATACATTATTGTTAGCAATATTAACACATGCTTTTTCATCTGCAATTATTTTTGGTAGTGGTACATTGTATAAACAAGCCTCTAATTGGTTGGTATTTATTTATGTTTATTTCTAGATGAATAATTTCACTTAGACTCCAACCGCTGTCTCGCTCCTGAAATGTGTTAATTTTTTCAATCAATTTACTAAACTTTTCTGTAATTATATCGATAACATTGTTGTTCTCCGTAAATGCTTCAGTCGTTAATGTTTGGTGAGATAATATAGCACATTCTTCAATATTTTCTTTAATTTGAATATATTGGTTGGCCGTTATTTCCCTTCCGCTTTTTTGTCTTTTGAATTTCGCGGCTATGTACAAAGCGCTACAGAGCTCGTATCTGGCAACACTATACATAATTTGAATGGTCTTGACATAACCTACAAAACAACGCTATGCATGATTAGTTTGGATATTGCGTTCAACAGTTATAGACGTGTAAACATGGAGTTCACTAACGCCGCAATTCGCGCTATTTTAAAGTTTTCCTTCGTTAAAGGCAAATGCGCTAGAGAAACGTTCCGTGAGATTAATGGTGTTTTGGGAGATGGTACTCTATCACCTCGAACCGCGGAGGAATGGTTTTGACGATTCAGAGCCGGTGAAAACGACACCATGGATAAGCCAGCCGGCGGAAGACCTGTGACGACAAATACCGATCAAATCATGGAATACATCGAGTTAGACCGGCATATGGCATCTCGTGACATCGCCCAGGAGATGGGAGTTAGTCACCAAACCATTTTGAACCATCTGCAGAAGGCTGGATGCAAAAAAAAGTTTGATGTTTGGGTGCCGCATAATTTGACGCAAAAAAACCTTCTGGACCGAATCAACGCCTGCGATATGCTGCTGAAACGGAACGAACTCGTCCCATTCTTGAAGCGGATGGTGACTGGCGACGAAAAATGGATCACATACGACAATATCAAGCGAAAACGGTCGTGGTCGAAGGCCGGTGAATCGTCCCAAACAGTGGCCAAGCCGGGATTGACGGCCAGGCAAGGTTTTGCTGTGTGTTTGGTGGGATTGGAAGGGAATCATCCACTATGAGCTGCTCCCATATGGCCAGACGCTTAATTCTACCATCTACTGCGAACAACTGGACCGCTTGAAGCAGGCGATCGACCAGAAGCGTCCAGAATTGGCCAACAGCAAGGGTGTAGTGTTCCACCAGGACAACGCCAGACCACACACTTCGTTGATGACTCGTCAGAAGCTACGGGAGCTCGGATGGGAGGTTTTATCTCATCCACCATATAGCCCGGACGTAGCGCCAAGTGATTACCACCTGTTCCTATCCATGGCGAATGCCCTTGGTGGTGTGAAGTTGAACTCAAAAGAGGCTTGTGAAAAGTGGCTGTCCGAATTCTTCGCAAATAAGGAGGAGGGCTTCTACGAGGAAGGTATTATGAAGTTGCCGTCTAGATGGAAACAGATCATCGAACAAAACGGCGCATATTTTAACTAAATCCGATCACTGTAACACTTTTTATAAAGCATTGAATGAAGAGCAAAAAAGCGGAAGGGAAATAACGGCCAACCTTTATTTACAAAATCGTTCAAAGTTAAATTTGATGCTTTTATGCTTTCCTAATAATTTCTCTAAATATGCAACAATTAAATCATTGGACTGATCGTATTCCAAAACGTTTCTTACAAAATAATTTTATTATGAGTTGTAACGACAGCCACTTCAAACAATTTACTGTATGTTTTTACTGAAAAGATGTCTAATTTATATGCATTGGGACAAGTGGGGTGCTTATAGTATATATAGACGTGTATGAAGGTATATATTTTACGGCTTGTTGATATATATCGTGCAGTGAAAGTTATAGTTCCGCAAACCACTAGTTTCGCGCTACTACTACTACTCTATTTTATAATTTTTATACTCTCGCAACATGTTGCTACAGAGTATAATAGTTTTGTTCACCTAACGGTTGTTTGTATCACCTAAAACTAATCGAGTTAGATATAGGGTTATGTATATTTAAATGATCAGGATGAAGAGACGAGTTGAAATCCGGGTGACTGTCTGTCCGTCTACCGTATCGTTATGAAACTTTGTACACATGTTTCTTGGTACAGTAAGACGGTTGGTATTGCAGATGGGCGTAATCGAACCACTGCCACGCCCACAAAACGCCATTAATCAAAAACAAATAAATTGTCATAAGTAAGCTCCGAAATAAGATACAAGACTGTTATTTGGTACACGAGATCACATTAGGGAGGGGCATCTGCAGTTAAAACTTTTTTTTTAAGAGGGCGTGGTCCCGCGGCTAATAGGTTTAATGTGCATATCTCCTAAACTACTAAAGCGATAATAACAAAATTCACTGAAAGCAAATGTTTTTAGCACCTCTACCTACGGTGTGAAAATGGGTGAAATCGGGTGACAACCCCGCCCACACCCCATGTAACGGTACTGTTAAAAACTACTGAAAGCGCGATAAATCAAGCACTAAACACGCCAGAGACATTAAATTTTATCTCAGGGATGGTATGAGATGACTTTATAGGAACCGCGTTCAAAATTAGACAGTGGGCGTGACACCGCCCACTTTTAGGTGAAAACCCATATCATGGGATCTTTTTAACCGATTTCAACCAGACGTACATAACATTCTTTTTATATTTCTATATTATGGTGCGAAAATGGGCGAAATCGAATTACAACCACGCCTATTTTCCATATGACACCATTTTAAATTCCACTTGATTCTTTCACTTTCCACTATGCAAATCAAGCAACAATGATTATATCGGCGTAAAACTTTGCGTGAATAATACGTTTAAAGTATGCCACCTTGTGACCAAAAATTCTCTAAATCGAACCAAAACTGTTCAACCCCTAAGTACTAAATATGTGGACCCCAGTGCCTATAGTTGACCTTCTACCGAAAATATCAGTCAATCCACAAAGAAATCTCAAACGAGTATACCATTTGACTTTGCGAGAGTATAAAATGTTCGGTTACATCCGAACTTAGCCCTTCCTTACTTGTTTATATATAACATTGCTTCAAAATATGTTCTCGAGTATAGCTGAGCAATATCAAAATTAATATATTTCTCTATCCCCAATATATATATGATTTCCGTCTTTCCACCTGACTTTACACCGTTCCGGTTGATCAACGTGATATTTTAACGAAATTAAGTGGAAAAGATTTCTTAAAAATTATGTGGTTTGACGCTGAATTAGAATGAAATTAGTATGTACTAAGTTTAAACCTCACACCTTCATATAATGAATTCCGATTCTCTGGTAGACGTTTGCCACATAAGCTTATAATATAATTTTTAGCCACTTTGGTAGAGTCAATATCACATTCATACTTATGTATATCTCACTTCAAGCAATAAAACTGAGACTAAGTTTATGGCTTTTTATATAAGTCAAGAAGATACCAAATTTGATTGTTATTAAATCACTATTTCATTTAATAATGTATGTTTAATACTTTCTCAACATTTTTTAATATACGATTTTGAGGAATTTCCTGGCCTTTGAATCTATCTCCAACATATTTTATGTAAAAAATTAAAACTTCCGTTTGGAGAAATCGGTCCACGAATTTTCCAGCTCACATATACTGCTTATGGTATAATTTGTTTCGTTAATTTGATAATTTAATGAATTTAAATGGACAGTTTTTCGTAAATATATCTATATAACGTGGTATATCGCTGCATATGAATGAAATTGGTCTAGACCTTTGTTTAAACCTTATAACTCTAATATACTGATTTCCGCTCCTCTGGTACAACAGCAACCTCATATACCCCACATATTAAATCTAACCCCTTTGGTTCAGTTTATATCACATATTTTATGTTGGAGTTAAATAGCTTCTTTTTATTAAAGTTAACATTTCGGAGAAAAAAAATATTATTGACACTAAATAAATCTATGATCAATAACATAAGTTAATAAGATACCAAATAATAATCGAATAATGAATGTTGAATTCTTTCGCAACATGTTGCAACAGAGTATAGTTTTGTTCACCAAACGGTTGTTTGCATCACCTAAAACATA
This sequence comes from Bactrocera oleae, assembly GCF_042242935.1. NCBI lineage: Eukaryota > Metazoa > Arthropoda > Insecta > Diptera > Tephritidae > Bactrocera > Bactrocera oleae. The sequence continues at coordinate 32,689,684 of NC_091541.1, forward strand.
TGTCGTGTGTCAAAGAGTGCGGACGTGTATTTAATTCGCTCCGTGAATGTTTAAACAAAACCGATCAAATAAATAAAAACACAAACAAGTGATACAAAAAACAAATAACAGTTGTCACAAAGTGTAAACTAAAACAAAACATTATTCAAATAATAATAAAAATAAACATAAACATATAATAAGTGAACAAAAAGAAACAAACAAGCCCAGGGAATCCTATTCAGAGCTGTCAAACGAGCAGTGGACTTTGATCTTTTTAAATTGTAAAATACCCCTATAAAAGCTTTTATATAAAAGATCGTGTAAGCACGGACACAAACCAGTAGAGCTTTAGAGCAAAAACAAATTGATATGCTCAAGGCAAATCTACCTAAAGGAAGGCCTTTTCTAAGTGCCTCGAGAACCGCAACTCCTGCATCCTCTAGAGCTAGTACACCAGCTCCAGTAAAAGAATGTGATACTGAATATGGGACGGATGAAGATGAGCTGGCTAAAGAAACAGAATGGATTAGAGAAAAACATAAAAATAAAAAACGAAAAATAAATACAACACCCTCACCAACCACTATAAAGAAAAATATGCAAACTCCCAAAAAAACTAAAAAAGAACCATTACCACCGCCTATTGTTGTAAATGGAATCAAATCGTATGAAACCTTATACTGCTTGATGAAAGAACATATAAATGAAAGTTCCTTTCAAATGAAATTAATCAACGACTCAACAGTCAAAATGAATTGTAGAGAGTCAAATGATTATAAAGAAGCAATTAAACTACTTAAAGAAAATCATTTGGATTTTTATTCATATGAAAATAAACAAAAAAGACCAGTAAGGGTAATGGCTAAAAACCTGCACCACTCATGTAATCCTATCGTTGTTGGATCATTTTTAGCTGAAAAAGGGTTTAAAATTATCTCTGCTATCAATAAATTGTCATGGAAAGAAAAAAAGCCATTGAATATGTTTATGTTGACATTTAGCAATGAAGAAAACATAGAAAAAATAATGAAAATAAGTCATATACTTGGGTGTAAAGTGGAAATCCAACCAATGAAAGGAAATAAACTGATCCCCCAATGTAAAAAATGCCAGGCCTTTGGTCACACGCAAAATTATTGCTGCAAAGGGCCAAGATGTGTTAAATGTGCAGGCAATCATCTTACAGTAAATTGTGAAAAACCTCACAACCAAAGAGTAAAATGCGTCAATTGTGGCGAGCCACATCCAGCGAATTACAGGGGATGCGTTGTAACCAAAGAACTGCAAAAAATCAAAAATAATAAGATTGATAATCCCAATTTGAACAAACATATCCCAAAAAATATTGTAAAAGATGCATCAGAAATAAATAAAGCTGCCAGCGTTCAAAATAAAACGGACAACGTTCAAACAAAACCAACTTATGCCTCTGTAGCTGCATCAGGTACTGAAATGCTAGGTATTGATACCAAAAAAGGGGATATTAGCCAAACCCTTCAACTCATTCTTGATTAAATGACCAACCTAGAAGACTATTTTTCTAAAATCAATAAAAGGGTTAATAAACTTGAGGGCAGTACTAAAAAGACTGCACCTAATCAAAAAAGAAGGTCTTGATGGCTAAAACAATTAAAATTATGTCATGGAATGCAAATGGGTTGCTCAACCATCACCAAGAAGTACAGGCAATCCTGGACATAAATAAACTAGACGTGTGCCTGATATCAGAAACGCACTTTACTAAACCATCTTTCATTAGATTTAAAGGATATAAAGTCTACCACACTATACATCCAGAAAATGCAGCAAGGGGAGGAAGTGCGGTAATAATCAATGAAAATCTCAACCATAATGAGCAAATGAAACTGGAAGCGGAAAATATACAAGCAACGGCAATAAACATTAAAACAAAGAATGGTAACATTACGGTAGTTAGCTTGTACAGCCCCCCGAAACACAATATTAAGTGCGATAGATATGAAGAGTTCTTCAAAAACATAGGAAAACGATTCATCATTGGTGGTGATTTTAATGCTAAACACACGCACTGGGGATCGAGGCTCATCACAACTAAAGGAAGGGTGTTATTAAAAGCGGTTCAAATATATGGGTGTGAAACCTTATCAACGGGCAAACCCACATACTGGCCTACCGACCCAAACAAGGTTCCTGATCTTATTGATTTCTTTATCATAAAAGATGTTTCAAGCAATTACATGAAAATAGAAGATCTTTTCGATTTAAATTCAGATCATTCGCCGATTGTTCTAACTTTAAGTGAAAACATTATAATGAAGCCAGCTAACCCATATCTGACTAACAAATGGACTGATTGGGAAAGCTTTAGAATTTTACTTGACCAAAGAATTGAATTAGCAGTTCCATTACAATCTGAAGAACAGTTAGATCTGGATGTAGAAAAACTGACCAATGATATCCAGTATTCAGCGTGGCAAAATACATCTGAAGTTTGTTTAAGACCAAAAGGTAACAATTATCCTAAAGAAATATTGGAACTACTCTTTGAAAAAAGAAAAGCGAGGAAAAAATGGCAACAATCCAGAGTCCCACTAGATAAAACTAGACTGAATAACTTAACGTCTCAATTGAGAAACGAAATTAAACAATTTAAGAATGATACCATGAGTGCGTTTCTATGTGAACTTACAAATGACTCAAGTACTGAATATTCACTTTGGAAGTCTACCAAAAGACTGAAAAGACCAATTATGCAAACCCCTCCAATTAAAAACATTGATGGTAGCTGGGCTAGAAATAACTATGAGAAAGCATCCAGATTTGCTGAACACCTTGAGACGATTTTTCAACCCAACACGATGGATGACACTACACTGTTACCAAACATTATTGCACAAGAAAATATGGAAATACCACGGGTCACTCTAGCTGAAATCAAAAAAGAAATTAAAAATACCATGAACCCTAAAAAAGCTCCTGGTTTCGACCTGATCACCGGCCAGATACTTAGAGAACTACCAATGAAAGCATTACTTAAAATAACCAATCTGACTAATGCATCATTCAGACTACAATATGTACTGTCATTATGGAAAGTGGCTGAAGTTATTATGATACCCAAACCTGGAAAGCCACCCCATGAAACCACATCATACCGACCAATTTCTCTGCTTCCGGTTATGTCCAAATTGTTTGAAAAACTTTTATTGAAAAGATTAAAACCAATAATTGATGAGAAAAATCTTATTCCAAATCATCAATTTGGTTTTCGGAATCAACACTCTACAATTGATCAGGTTCATCGAATAACTGATACAATAGAAAAAACATTAGAAGAAAAATAAAGTGTGCTCAGCAATATTCCTTGATGTAGCACAAGCTTTCGATAAAGTTTGGCATGCAGGATTGAACTATAAACTTAAAATGTTACTTCCAACACAATTCTCGAAAATTCTGAAATCATATATATCAGAACGCTATTTCAGAATCAAACAAGAGGACGCTTTTTCTGTCCTAAAAGAAATCCAAGCGGGAGTTCCGCAAGGTGGTGTATTGGGACCAGTTCTTTATTTCTTATATACGAGTGACCTACCAACATTTAACGAAAATATTGTTGCTACATTTGCTGATGATACTGCAATTTTAGCCGTTGGCGACAATAATATTGAGTCAACAGAAAAATTACAAAAAGCCATTGCAGAAGTACAACGCTGGACAACTACTTGGCGCATTAAGCTGAATGAAACCAAATCAGTGCATATCGATTTCACCAATAAATGTATACAGCACAATCCAATATTTATGAACCAAAAAATAGTTCCGTATGAGAATACAGCAAAATATCTTGGTATGACCCTTGATACTAAACTTAGGTGGAAATCACATGTCAAAAAAAAACGAGAAGAATTAAAACTTAAGTACAGAAAAATGTACTGGCTATTAGGCAGATATTCTGCCTTGTCAATATACAACAAGCTACTCTTGTATCAACAAGTCCTTAAACCGATCTGGACTTATGGTATTCAACTCTGGGGATGTACCAGTCAAACCAACAGATTAATTATCCAAAGATTTCAAAACAAAGTACTTCGTGGTATTGTTAATGCACCCTGGTACATTCGCAATGACAACTTGCATACGGATCTGAATGTAGAAACTGTTGACACCGTCATCAAAAAGTATGCTCAAAGTCATGCACAACGACTTCAACAACATATCAACATTGAGGCTCTCCAGCTCCTTAATAATGATGGCCTTACCAAAAGATTAAAGCGAGTAAAACCTTTCGAACTTGTGTAAAAAAAAAAAAAAAAAAAAAAGAACTATAAAATAAAATAATCATTGTTCAGGTCTCACTAAAATAGTGACTATAATACATACATATGTATAAGTTTAACATCTGAAATGAATATCATAGGATAAGCATTTTGTAATTTTAAAACCGTATAAATTTAAGTCAGAAACAAATAGTTTATTAGTATTAATTTACTAGATTGCTATAAAATAAATTCCCCAAATGGGTGTTTTTACAAAATAAAAAAAACCTAAAACTAATCGAGATAGATATAGAAGTCTATATACATATATTTCTTCTAATATTTGGTGATAATCAGTAGATAGGTATATTTTCTCAGCCATCATGTTGAACTTATTACAAAATATACCAGACAACAATGCTAAAAAAGTTTCTTAGAGTGCTGGACTTTGTATAGAGCAAAAAAATCTTTCTAGAAAAAATTGCATGAAATAAATATTAGTAATGTAGTATCAAAAGGGTTAAAGACCCTTTTTATGTGGTTATAGAAAAATTGCGACCTCATCGGTTTACATGCTACTGTCTATTATTTCAGTTTGCGACACATTTTAATATGAAGGTCATGAGGTGAACTGTAAACTCAAGAAAATTACATTTTTACCTAGCGCCGTTGGCGGCTTATGAAAGGTTCAGATATTAAGACAGAAAGAAGAAAATCTACATACCTGCTCTACATATGTGTATACTATACTTAATTATATGTAAGTTTTTGTTAATTTAGCCTTCATGGGTAGACCCTTCAAAATAGGTACCATAGATCCCCCTGTTTTAGAAAGCGTTTAACAAAGGTAATTTACGGAGGGGTTTTCCGAGAACTTAATTTCAATACAATGAAATAAACTACTAATTTCTAAAATATAAATATAACTAAAAATTATGTATTATTATGTTAGTGAATAGCTAAGTAATATATAGGTATACAAAAGTACGTAAGCTGTACCAACATGTTGCAAGAATATAATAAATATCATTACACTGTGTTTGTAGTTTCAGTTTCACTAGATGTCTTTACAAGCAAAGTGCTTTATTCAAACTAATTTTAGTGTATTACACAGTACAGTGTATAGTGACGAGCAATAGCATAGCAAGGACTTACAAGGAATTACAGTGAAAGAGAGCAGCACCTAGGATCCAACTTTTAACACCCGGACGGACTGAATTATATAAGTATTATCTATAAGTATTTTATATATTAATCCATTTATTATTAATTAATTATGCCTAGATTAAGTAGAAAATCTATATTACTAAGTCGTCTTCAGAATATAAGACGTATGAGAGTTCTTCGTGCAAACTCTTTATATAGAGATAGTGAGCAATCACAAAATACTGTAAGTCACGTTAATCGTAGATTAGATTCCGATGTACGTCTGTCCGAACAAATTATCAATACAAATCAACATAGAACAAGGCGGCAAGATCCGCAAATTCGCTCTGAAGAGCAAATGAGAGATACTCGAGGTCATAGGTCTCGGCGTGAAGACCCCGAGGTTCGATCTGTTGAGTAAGTTGCAAATACTGTTCAGCATAGAACAAGGCGGCAAGATCCCCAAATTCGCTCTGAAGAGCAAATAAGAGATACTTGAGGTCATAGGTCTCGGCGTGAAGACCCCGAGTTTCGATCTATTGAGCAAGTGTCAAATACTGTTCAACATAGAACAAGGCGGCAAGATCCACAAATTCGCTCTGAAGAGCAAATAAGAAATACTCGAGGTCATAGATCTCGTCGAGAAAATTCTGAGGTACGTTATGATGAACAAAGTAGGAACACTAGGGATCATAGAGAACTTCGCGCAAGAAATCCTGAGTATAAGAATTTAGAGCGCATTCGTGATTAAATGCAAAGGGAACATGCAAGAAGAAATCCTGAAATAAGGAGAAAGGAGCGTGATACACACAACGTCGTGAGACACAACGTCGACAGCTTAGTAGGAGGGGTATGAGGGAAGAAATTTTGAATCAGAGACGTCTTAGACAAGGTCAAGTTCGCCTTCGTAGAGATAACCCACTCAATAGACCAATTGAAAACCAAAGGCAGTCTTAACGAATCCGATTAACGAGAGAAAATAATGTTATAGAAACTGATAATAGTGGCAATTTAACAGATTTCAAAAACATTTATTTCCAAAATATAAATAAGGGCCCTACTGAAATATGTATTTTCTGCGGCGGCTTATGGTTTTCACACCAAGTTTGCAAATTAAATTTCGAAACTATTGCGCAAGGTCACCCGAATGCTGCATCCGCCTTCTTTTTAATGCAAAAATTTCCTTCAGAAGATGGAAATTACAATTTTTGTGCTACTTGCAAAAATGCGATTGTTAAAAAGAACGTTCCAAAAATATGTTTAGCTAACGGTCTAGACTTTCCTGAAATACCGGATTGTTTGAAAGGTTTAACCCCAATTGAAGAACGTCTCATAATGCCTAGATTGCCTTTTATTACAATCCGTCCGTTAGGATATCAAGGTCAGAGTTTGCTCAAAGGTGCTGTTGTTAATATTATATACCAATATCTGTTAACAATATTGTGACATCTTTACCAAGGTCCTTTGATGAGGCTCATGTTATACAAATTCACTTAAGAAGGCGTTTGAAATATAATCATAATTACATGATCGATACCATATGCCCCGCAAAGATTATAGAAGCTTTGCAGTTTTTAGTGAATACCCCTCTGTATCGTGATAATCGGGTCCCGATTATCACTGGACCTGCAGAAGATAAGACCAAAGATCTGTTGACGAGACTGACCCGAGCTTGTGACGTCAGCATGCCTCGTAAACGAGATAATAATCAACGACCATCGGTGCACTGGTGGAACGACCGAATCAGTACGCTCCGGGCAAAGTGTCTTAAGAAAAGAAGAATATCTCAGCGTGGCTACCGACGACCTAACTCTGCAGAGCTGGTTGCAGAGTACAAACAGGCGCGTCGGAATCTAAACAAAGCCATCAAGGAAAGCAAAAGACGCTGCTGGACGGAACTCGTCGAAGAAGTGGAGAGGGACCCATGGGGTAGACCGTATAAGGTGGTCATGACCCACCTGAAGAGCCAGCCAATGCCATCGCCAACGTGCCCACAACTCCTACTGAAGATCGTAGCTGCGCTGTTTCCACGGCAACGTGATTTTATGTACTCATCACTGCAGCTGAATTCCGAAGACACTTCACCTGTCACGAAGGAAGAACTGATGGAGGCCAGCAACCGCGTCGGGAATAATAAAACGCCGGGATTGGACGGAATCCCTAATATCGCTTTAAAAACATCTGTAAAAGCGGCACCAGCGTTATTCCTTGACGTCTACAACACCTGCCTCAAGGAGGGGACTTTTCCTCGTAAGTGGAAACAGCAACGACTGGTACTACTACCTAAAGGTAAAAAACCACCAGAAGAGCCGTCATCCTACCGCCCTCTGTGCATGCTAGACACGGTGGGCAAGATATTCGAACGTATAATCCACCAACGGATAGAAGCAGTTGTCGATCCGCTCCTGGCAGACAATCAGTACGGATTCCGAAAAGGACGATCAACCCTGGACGCGATCAATCTGGTTGTTAACACGGCCAAGGAGGCAATCGCTGGAACTAGGTGGAAAGGTGGTACAAAGAAGTACTGTCTGGTGGCCGCTTTGGACATCAGAAACGCCTTCAATTCCGCCAAATGGGACTGCATCATGCAAGCCCTACAAGAGAAAAACGTCCCAGAATATCTGTGTAGGATAGTGGCTAACTACTTCACGGATAGAGTTCTCAAATACGACACGACGAATGGTCCCAAAGAGTACGATATTACCGGAGGTGTACCCCAGGGTTCAGTACTTGGTCCACTTCTGTGGAATATCATGTACGATGGCCTATTAAGACTGAAACTGCCGCGAAGCGTCAAACTTGTCGCATATGCGGACTATGTAGCCGTAGTGATCGTCGCAAAACACCTAGACGAGATAAATCATATATTCGGTATCGTCTTCGAGCAAGTCAACCAGTGGATGGTCACAATGAACCTTCAATTGGCAAAACATAAGACCGAGGCAGTGCTTATTACTAGCAGAAAAGTGGTAGAGACTATCAAGCTGAAAGTCGGTGAACAAAAAATTACATCACAACCTTATATCCGATATTTGGGAGTGATGCTTGATGCCCGATTGAATTTCAAGCAGCAAGTTGAACACGTCAGTGCGAAAGCATCAGTAGCGAGAGCAAGTCTAGCACGACTGATGCCGAATGTCGGAGGACCAAAGCAAAACAGAAGGTTATTACTGTCTTCAGTAGTGACATCGGTGCTCACATACGGAATATCTATCTGGAGTAATGCACTGGAGAATCAAGAGTCATGGAGAAAAGCAGGGCCTGTATATCGACTGAGTGCCCTACGAGTAGCTAGCGCCTTTCGCACAATATCCGAAGAAGCTGTGTGCGTCATTTCCGGAACTCTACCTCTTCGAGTTCTAGCTGAGGAAAGACGGAACCTTTACTACCGAAAGAAGTCAACCACACTGAGAGCTGAAGAACTCAAGACAGAAGAACGACAGAAGAGCATCACACGTTGGCAGCACGAATGGGATGCCGCAGAAAAGGGTAGATGGACGCATCGTCTGATCCCGAGGATCGATTTCTGGCTGAACCGGAACCACGGTGAGGTCAATTACTATCTTACACAGATGCTGTCAGGACATGGTTGCTTCCGGGCCTATCTTCACCGCTTCAAGCACGATAATTCACCGGAGTGTCCGTCCTGCCCAGGAGTTAATGAAAGCGCAGAGCACGTGTTTTTTGAGTGCCCACGGTTTTATCATCAACGAGAGGAATTGGCGTCGAGTCTGAACCAGAAGATCCAACCAGAGACAGTAGTCGAAACAATGGTGTCATCAAACGCCGCCTGGAACGCCGTTAGCACATTTGCAACAGAAATCCTTGTAGATTTGCGTTCCATAGAAAGAAAAAGAGCAAATGACATCAACTAGAAGGCAGATAAAATAACATCTTAGCTACCAGAAGACAGAGCAGTAGCTATGTCCTCCCCCCACGAAGTAATGCCTAGCGGCGGTTTCCATGGGGATACGAGGCTGGAGTATAGCGGAGGTTTTTAGTCGGTATTAACATTGGCAAGTCATATTAAGCTAATGTTCGAGTCCGACATACCAGGCAAAACATCTAAGCCGCCCGAGATACATAAAAGTATTTTCCTTCGCTATAATAAAAAAAAAAAAAAAAAAAAAAAAAAAAAAAAAACCCCTCTGTATCGTGAGCACAATATACATATTAATGAAAACTGGATTTCAGAATTTAATAACCAAGAAGAAGTTCCGTTTGTTGCATCTGCAGAGGATTCCCGATTGGTTCAATATTTTCATGTGGCACAAACTTCTCATGATAATCCCTCTGGTAATAATATTCCCACGGGTCTTTTACCTTCAGAGCTAAATCCAGGCGGTCAAGAAACTCTTTTGGACAATATTCCTGTAGAAAACTTAGACTATAACCGTTTGGTTATAGCGCCAGGTGAAGGACAAAGACCAAGAGATCAAGATAATAATTCAGAAGTGTTGTGATTTGGAACAATATACGTTGGGCAGAAGCGTACATGCTCTGAAACCTATAGCAAGATAATACGTTCTGAAATTCGCCGTTTTGACAGAAGAGCGTGTACCATTCCAAAGTTGTTCTATGATTATTTCCTTAGAAAGTTTTCAGGTCGCAACCGAGTTACGGCCCAAAATCTATTAAACGAAAACTTTTTTCAAAACTTGATTCAACACGATGATGGTTATAAGGTTTTGAAAGGCGTTAAATCCTCACCTGCGCACTGGGAAGCTGAGAAGAAAAAGGCAATCGCTATGATTCGCCAATTTTGGCTTCCAACCTTCTTTATCACTTTATCGGCTGCAGAATCTCAGTGGGTTGAGCTTTTGGTCATCCTCTCTAAAACTGTTGATTCTAAAGATATTTCGGAAGAGGAAGCCAACAGTTTAACAACCCAAGATAGATATCGCTTAATTCGGTCAGACGCGGTTACTTGTGCTAGATATTTTGACTACCGCTATCGACAAATTCTTAAGCTTAAGATAACGCCGGCATTTTTGGAGAGCATTTTCTTACAACTTTCTACTGGAGAGTGGAGTTTCAATAGAGAGGTTCCCCGCATGTACATGGCATGTATTGGCTTAATAATGCTCCCAGGATCAACCTTCAAGATCCTCAGACATTCCCTGATGTCATTAGTTTTATTGACAATTATATTTCTACCGATGGTTCGATCAGCCACTTAGAAAATTATTTGGGTTATCAAAAGCATACAAACACCAATGCCTTCAACGCAAATACTGTTACCTCTTACAGAAACAAGTCAAAATTCAGAAAGACATAAGGAAAACTTTTTCAAAATTCAAAACGTTTTAAATTCAAATACGACTACAGAAGACATTTCTAATTTAAACGATTTTGAACACTTCCTGTCTGATAGTAGAATAAATATGTCTTTTGATGACTATCTGTTAGCCCTTAGGTCAAGTTTAGCAAAACCCAAAATTTTTCTAAAAAGAAAATTACAGGATCGTTTTATAAACGCTTATAATCCTCTGATTTTGGAACTCCATAGAGCAAATATGGATATCCAATATATACTGAATGCATATGCTTGCTGTTCATATATAATTAATTATATTAATAAGTCTATCAGGGGAATTTCTAGGCTCTTAACTGAAGCTATATCAGAGGTAAATGCTGGAAATTATACTTTTAAGCAAAAACTTAAACATATAGGTCACAAATTTATATCAGGCACAGAAATATCTGCACAAGAAGCAGTATATTGCTGCATTGGGCTCCATCTTTCGGAAGCAAGTAATGCAGAAATATTTATAAATACCTCTCGACCTGAGGAACGTGTTCGAATGGTAAAACCTAGAGCGGAACTTCAGATCCTACCTTCAGATTCGACTGAAATATTCGTAGCTGGTATTTTAGACCGTTATGTTCAAAGATCCGATCAGTTAGAAACTCTTTGTTTAGCTGATTTTGCATCTAGGTATAAATATTTTAAATCTAGTAGAAGAGCACAAGATAGTGATCATGAAGAAGAAGAGAGGGAAGACGATAATTTACCAGAAAGCGGGGTTGTCATGCCTCTTAAAGATGGTAGCGGTTTTGTGAAAAAACGTACCAAACCTTGTATTATTCGGTATAGAAGGTTTAACCCAGATTTGGCCAGAGTTGAGTATTTAAGCGAAATGTTAATGCTTTACTATCCTTGGCGGAATGAGCAGCAAGATCTCATTGAAAACGATAATGAGCAGACTTGCATAACACATCGTATTAGAATTGAGGAAAATATGATGTTTTTGAGCAAAGAGAACTTGAAAATGTTCTAGAAAGTCTTTATAATGAAATAAACTTGGACGAAGGTGCTCAAAATGAACTACCTATCGTGGAAAATGAGTTCAGAGTGTTGGCACTTCCAGAAATAAACCCAAATATAAATTTGCTGGACTTACATGGCGAAGATTCAACAGATAATGGCACGGAATCTGATTGCAATATTAGACTTATTAACCTACCCCCTTTAATTCCAGTTGAGGAATTATTTTCTTTAGTTCAAAGTCTAAATACTAAGCAAAGAACCTATTTGACACATTTGATGCACCACCTAAAAACAAATCTCCCATTTTATGAGTTCATTGGCGGCGGTGCAGGTGTAGGAAAGAGTCGTTTGATATCTGCAATATATCAAGCTCTTAACCATCGTTACAATTCTACACCTGGATCCAATCCAAGTTCCTTAAAAGTCCTTCTTTGCGCACCTACGGGTAAAGCAGCATTCGGAATAGGTGGAATAACCCTTCATTCAATATTCTCTTTACCTGTTAATCAGTTGAATAGAGTGTTGAGGCCACTTAGTAATGACACAGTTAATTCATTGTTTTCCAGACTTATCGATTTAAAATTAATCATAATTGATGAAATATCGATGGAAGGTGCTCGTATGTTTAGCTCTGTTGATGCGAGATTAAAACAAATTTTCAAAACAGACAGCCCCTTCGGTGGTATACCGATCATAGTGTTTGGTGATTTGAAGCAACTCGCACCTGTTGGAGATAGATGGATATTCTCTCCTAATCCCAATGATGCATACAGCACTTTAGTTGGTTCCCCTTTGTGGGAGTTATTTAAATACTTTGAATTAACAGAGATAATGAGACAACGGGAGGATCAGGCCTTTGCCAATCATATGGCTTCTGGTACTATGACAAATGAGGACATATCACTCATTGAAACTCGAGTAGTTAATTTCGAAGAAATTCCCGATGATGCCATAGATTTATTTTGGTCCAATGAAGAGACAAATAATTTCAATGCCCTTAAGCTCAGTCGAACCCCAACAGAAGCTTTCCTTTCAACTGCAAAAGACTCAGTTAAAGGAATTGGTATAAATGAAAATGATAATATTTTGGAAAGGGTTAAACTTTTCAAAACTTCTGAAACGTAGGGGCTGCCCTATGAATTGACACTAAAAACCTCCGCCAAATATATGACAGTGAACATAAACACGTGTGATGGCTTGGTTAATGGGGCAGCTGCACAACTTATGCAAATTGATTTCCATTGTTCTTTTCCAACAATTCTGTGGATTAAATTTTTGGAACCTTCTGTTGGTTTGATAGCACGATCAAAAAAGCCTCATCATCTAGAAAGTTCTTGGACACCAATTGAAAAAGTTCTTAAATCTTTTCAATATAAAAGAAATTAACAAATTTCAATTGAAAGAAATCAGTTTCCAGTTGTTCCGGCAGAGGGAATAACTATTCAGAAAAGTCAGGGTGAAACATATAATAAAGTTGTAGTTCATACTCGACCCAGAATGCCTAGAGCTACAATATATGTCGCTTGTAGTTGAGCTACTTCTGCAGAAGGCCTATTCATCATAGGAAATTTTATTCATCCTAACAAATTTTCTGAATCGGATCCTGTATTTAGGGAACTGAGGGAATTGAACACAAATAAAGCTTTGACAACAAGCTTCAATTTTATGATTTCCCGAACATCAGGACATCAAATTTTATTCCATAATGTTCAGAGTCTTCACGCTCACATTAATGATATAAAAAGCGACTGTTTGATGCTTTCTTCAGATATTTTATGTTTTGTAGAAACTTGGAGTTATCCTTGCGAAAGTTTTGATATACCAGGATTTACTCAAATTAACGAGCTGAGGATAGATAGCACGGAAACAACCAACAGAAATAAACGGGGCATTATAATATATGCAAAGAATAGTATTGCTTGCTCTATAGAATCAAAGGCTGTAAAGAAAATTTATTCAGGCCGCAAAGTTTTAGAATCGGTTTTGTTTAAATGTCTCAATATTAATATTCTGGTTCTATATAGAAAATCAGCTTACTCTATCAGACAATTTATTGTAGAACTTCAGGAAGTCCTTACTTCTGAGTTAGGCAATCAAAATGTGCTAATTGTTGGAGATTTTAACATTTGTTTAATGTCTACAGGGACTGCAATAAGAAATCTGCTCCAAGAAAAAAACTTTTGTTCCCTGCTTGGTGCAGAATATTCAACTACACCTGCCGGTACACAAATTGATTGGGCATTTTCAAACATGGATCCTTCCCGTGTAAAAGCAATTACTTTTGAGACAGTACACAGCTATCATGACAGTATTTGTGTCTCTATTTCGAACTAAAGTTTTCAGACTTAGTGCAATAGTTCTTCATTTTTTTTTTCCAAATATAATCGAATTGGAATGGTATAGGAATTTTGACAGTAGTTTTTAAGACAATTTTAAGAAAAATATGTAAATAATCTAATTAAGAAAATTTCAATTATATATATAATTTGTTATTATATATGACATTATTGTATAAATATATGATAGAAATTAAATAGTATAAGGAAAAAAGAAATATAATTTGGATATATGTATAAGAATCTCTACAAAAATTTATGTTTAATATTGTAAATATTATATACAAATTAATATAATAATATTATATCATTTTTAAAGTTGTTAATATTTATTACTTTTAAGCTCAACATGTATAATAATATCGATATAATAAATAAAAAAAGTTATTCATTGTCCAAAAACGATTTCTTTTCTCATAATTTGAGTAAATTTAGTTTACAAATTGCTCTAATTATTTTCACTGTGAGTGAAAAGTAAATAACTAAGGCAACAGTTCCTACTTCTAATTATTAAAATATATAAAGAAGTCTCAAACGAATATACCATTTAACTTTGCGAGAGTATAAAATGCTCGGTTACATCCGAACTTAGCCTTTCCTTACTTGTTTAATTTAGTATCAAGCAGACAGTACAATAAAAAGGAAAAAAGAAATGTCTTTCCCATATTATTTAGAAAAGCTTTTAAAAAAATATAACGATTTGTTGAAAGATTGTCATTTTGCTGATAACTCATACAAGGGCATAGTAGATATATGTAATTGTATTTCGCTTTATTTCCGACAAAAAAGTTATAATTTATATGCTGTTATAATTTCAAACTTGCACTTAAATTAAAAATATCAACAAAATGTGCTTTAAAAAAATCTCATGCACTTTTACCATACGAAAAAAAACGACCCACCACACATACACTCTGTACAAATAGATCTGCGCTCCTGTATGCAAAACCGCAAAAATATAAAAAAAAACCACAAAACTACAAAACCGCAAAATATACAATTGCGGTCACATATATATTTTCTTTTCACCATTTTTCCTTTCACCAAAATGGGGTAGGACCGGCATTTATACACTACTGGTTGAGAATAGGTTAAAGTCGTATCGACCCTAAGACCTCTAATCATTCGCTTTACCAGATAAGATTATTTTACATAATCTTTAAAAGCACCAGCTATCCTGAGGAAAACTTCGGAGGGAACCAGCTACTAGATGGTTCGATTGGTTTTTCGCCCCTATACTCAATTCTGACAATCGATCTGCACGTCAGAACTGTTTCGGTCTTCCATCAAGGTTTCACCTGACTTCACCCTGATCAAGTATAGTTCACCATATACGCTCAAGGTACGCTCCAGTTAGAGGTATAAATAATAATAAATTATTATTATACATAACTATATGTTGCAGTTAAGTTAGTTTCGCCATTAGGTTTAGTAAAACCCAATGACTGGCACATATGTTAGACTCCTTGGTCCGCGTTTCAAGACGGGTCCCGAAGGTATCCTGTATCTTTCGCATTGTTAATCATATAAATGCATACAATCATTATTAAAATCAATGATAATAATATTATTGTGAAATTCAAAAAATTAATTTTATGTGGTAGAGCCTTAATAGCAAATTAATCTTAAGCATATCTATAATGACCAGGTTATTGAAGATATGTTATACAAAACATTTTTAAAAATTTGTGTCGAGTCTTGGAGAAATAAATACGGCTTTGTTGTATGTAAAGATGATCCTATAAACAATGGTCGATATCGAAAGGGGTTTGATAATTTTATACAGCAAATTTTTCACTCACTCGTTAAGGATCATGTTAAATAATCATATGGCTGTATTAACAAAAATTGCTAAGACCAGGAAAGTATTAAAAGTAAAAATTAAACGAATGAAATTGGGAGAATTGGATAGAATAAACGTGTTGGAGTATATTTTTAAAACCCATTTCAAAACCATATAATGAATTAGTTGATAATTTTAAAAACACTAATAAATATAATGTTACAAATTATAATGGTAATGATGAAATTTGGGAGGCGGACAGTGTAAAAAAAAGTGAAGACATGAAAGTTGATACATTGCCAACCGTTAACAATTATATGAATGCTAATGATCTTGATTTAGAATATTCTGCAGATAGTTCTCGGAAACAAAATGTTACGAAGCGAAATCCTATTAATATCATTAATGAAGAATGCTTTGATAAAAACCAAAAATTTGAAAAGGTTGTTAGCGTCAAACAAAAAATAAATTTTATGAATGACCCTGAAAGGTCAGCATCGTATATTCCAAGTAAACCTCATGATAATGAATTACTAAAAGCAGCTACACAAAGCAATGTAAAGAAAACTAAATCAAATATTGATAATAAACCTGAAAGGAGCAAAGCTATTGATAAAAACGTTAAACAAAAAATAAATTATATGAACAATTGCGAACGACCAGAACCATATATTTCTAGTAAACCAAACGATGAACAGTTACTAAAAAAGGTTGTAGAAAAAAATCAAGCTGAAACGTATAATGATAATACTTCTCCAACTGAAAATGATATTTTAAGAAGAATCGAAGAAGATCCTGATCTATGGGAAAGACATAAATTTGTAAAACGTCAGTCTGAAAATCAACTAAATGAAGACTTTAAACGGGTTAAGCTTACTCACCCCCATTCACTATTACAAAGCATAAAATTGCTTAAAGATCTTAAAATGCTTGATACATTGTATGGTCGATGGCGATTTGGGCTCAAACCATTAAAAATTAACTCTAAAGATGTTATACAGATCGGAAAGAATAAATGGAAAATACCACCAGGTCTGTTTGAGTTAATATTTCATAAAAACTCACAACATTATAAAAAGTGTGATTTGAAGAATTATCGACAGATTTTATTAGACACAAGTGCTCACAATTATGACCCAAATAATCAAATTAAGGGAACAAAATCATTTAAATATCTATATATTATTAGGAAATGGTTCAATTATAATCCACACTCGTTCATAAGTGGTAGAGGTTTATTGAAATCAATCGATTGCCGCACAATATTTATCAAGATTGGGATAACTCTAATCAGTTGGTGGATAGATTGAGATTGCTTGTATCTTCAATAAGTGCCGGTCATAAAAACCATCAAAACGAGAGTATATCAATTATTGAGGAGTTGCGAGAAGCAAATATGAGTACAAATAAATTTTGACATTCCTCATTTAACAATAATAGGTCAAAAGTGAAAACAAGTCTAGACCGAAACAAAAAACTTAATTTAAACAAGAAAATATTAATTAACCTAGTTGCTCCTATAGAAGACGATGGTGCCATTTCGAAAGTATTCCTTTCAGAAACTTTAAATAAGATGAAAATCAAATTCGAACATCAAATCAAAGAAATAAATGTAATTCTGAATAATTGTTTTAAAAATGCTGTATCAATTCTTGAGGATCTAATAGACCAACGAATAAAACGTGCATGTGGGGAAGAATTGCATAATATAATATAAACAACTATTTATCAACTATTGAGGATTATCCGATACGTTTCGTTGTGTCGAAACCACATCTTACTGAAAAAGACGTCGAAGTGCTAAAAATAAAGTTCCCTACTATAAAAGGATTGGCAAAATGAATAACAAAAGAGCTATTGTAAAAAAATTACATAAACAAGCTAAAACAAGTTTTAAACGAAGACTTGGTGGTAATGACTCAGTTTTCAAATAGTAATAATCAATATCATCTAACTGTAAGCGATACATTTTCCAAAAAAGCTTGGGTCGAAGCAGTTAAAAATAAAACTAAAGAAAATGTAACAAATGCAATGGCTTTTTAAACTTAAGTAACCGAATAACGAAAAACCTACAAACAGATGATGGAAAGGAATTGTATAATACTAATTTTAAGAGATTATTACAAACAAAAAATGTCAATCATTATTCAACATTTTCATCATTAAAAGCATCTATAATAGAGCAATTCAATAGAACATTAAAAGGAATAGTGTGGAAAGAGTTTAGTTTTCGGGGAACTTATAAATGGATTGATATTTATAAAAATTTAGTCAATGATTATAGTAATACTTTTCACAGATCTATCAGAATGACTCCAAATGAGGTAAATTCATCGAATGAACAACATTTATTAGACACCGCATACAACAATTCAATAGTTTTTCATGGACCAAAATTTAAAATAAAATGATGATGATGAGAATAAATAAATATAAAAATGTATTTGAAAAGGGGCATGCACCAAATTGGACAACATAAGTTTTTAAAATAAAATCAATTAAAATTTTTTTTGAAATTTCCATTATTTTTGGAGTTACAGCTCATTTTGTGATGCGCCGACAAAGTGGACTGGCAGCTAGGCCCGAGCTTTAAAGTCGTTTTTCTTTTTAAGAAACGGTGTGCATGATTTCTCAAGTTCTATTCAATCGATTTACTTGAAATTTTATACAGACCTTCTTTATACAATATACTATCGCGCTACGAGAGTATTTTTTGATTACGAAATAACGAAACATATTTTTCAATTTTTTTTTGCTATAACTACATCCTTCCTCTATGTATTATATAAGGATCAGTCAACAATTTCTATTTCGGATTACTGAGAGTCCTGATGTCCTGCACACCAGGACGCGCCATTTTTTCATCAGTTCCCACTTTGCCGGCCTGGAATTTTTTTGAAATTTTTTATTTTTTTTAATTTTTTAATTGATATACCCCCTTAATGACTTAAAGTGAAACAATAAATAAATAAATATATATGTATTGTAAATGAAAAAGTGTGCAAATTATTTTCTCCCATAGAACTCAAACAAGATTATGTTTGTGCGTTAATAAGTTTTGACTCGTATCATACAACTTCAAATGTAGACGAAGAAAATAATTTGTTTCACATTGGATCGAGTGTTATTGAGACACCCGTTGAAGCATATGAACTGGATGATATAGTTGAGAAAATTACCAACACATATGAACCTTTGAATCTCGTATCGGTTTACTATGTATACGAATATGAAATGTTAAAATGAAAAGAAATTTAAGCATTGTGACTTATTAGATGATAAAGTCCACCTTAACTATATCCATATGATGATTTTAATATAATATTAAATTTGAACGAAATCGGTATGCTCTATTCTGTATATGACATGTATTTGAAATTTCAACAAAGTTATTAGGGACGCTCTCTACAACCACTTTTATCACCTAATAAATTTGTTGAAAATGTTCCATCAATAGTTTTAGATGTAACACATTAAAATGAATTTATAAAAAGCTTCCCCATTGATATTTGGATTGAGCTTTAATTTCATAAATCCGTCCCTGGGAACATCGCTGCTTATTGTAGACTTATCCATGATAAAATGTATGAATATATTCGAGTTGCAAATGTTGTTAAAAAGATTATTTAAAAACCTTAAAATAAAAAATTAATTAAGTTTAAAAATATAATAAAAATTATTTTTATTTAAAGAGGTGTTTTTTGTTTACAAAAATAAGTAAGTATTTTCAGATGGGATTTATTTACAATGTTTACAGCGAAATTGGTTATAAATTTTAGCATAAGTGTCCATAATGTTGTAGACTTTCTCATCCAGACAGCGCTTTAGGACTGAGCAATGACATGTGTCTGGACCCGTTGTGCAATTAGACTTTGACCAAACGCAGTCGTCATAATGTTCACCGAAACGATTTTTTATTTTACTTAATTTATCTCTATACTCGATTTTTGAATGAATATCCAAAAGTCTTTTCTTCATTCCTTTAGGCAAAATATGTTCAAAGTTTTTTAGAAAATTAAATATATCTACTGCTGTCGACGACATGTCTTGGATTACTGAAATTTCATATGCAATGTTTGATAATAACGATCAACATTAATTATTGTTGGGTTTATAAATATAATATAAAGCCCACTCATTTAATACTTCTCGTTCATGTAATTTCTCCGTAATGTTTTCCGAAAATTCAAAGCAATAGATATTTAGATTACGCTTTACATAATTGCTATAATAAGAGAATTTAATTCGAATTTTACAATTATCGTAAACTAAATTGAAATGTCGATGGAAAACAATTGGACTCTCAAAAATACCTCCAATTCTCTTTTCCTTCTCAACTAAATCTTTTTAAAAGTGTCAATAGCAACGAGTATAGTGTATACACTTCTTTTCGCATTATACGACTCATTTCTTTGATCGGAGTAATTAGGTTTAAAATATTCCCAAGGACATTGCGTTGTTGTTGTTGTTTTTAATAATGATCGGTTCTGCTCAGGAAGATTCTTATCTATCAATTATATTGTTACATTTATTTTTAATCGTAAAGAAGTGTTTGAAATATTGTATTCAAAACTAGCCTGTTTACTATTTTAAAAATTTCAAAAAGCTGCTTATATTTTGATAATATAAAAATTCATAAGTTCAAAGTAAAAATTCAATAGTTCATAAATTGATTATAGTTGTAGCTTGTTCCATAACTTAAATACAACAGGTGTAGAATTTTGATTAAATTAGTCAATTTTAACTTTTTTTTTCCCATATACATACGACTAACATACGTTATACAACGACCATATTATATATTATATTTGTATATAGTTTTTAACATCAATTATTTCTACATGTTCTCTTTTATATGAATGATCCTGTACTAAAACCTTTTCAATGTCACCATTACTTAGAATTCGTTCAGTTTCAATTTCATGATATTCAAAGCACTTGATACTCAACAGTTTATCAATATATTATATAATATAATAAAATCTCTCAAAACTTTATCAAATCATCAGTAATTATTCTATGTTAATAAGCTAAAAGCCAATTAATTTGAATAAAAGTAGAAGTCCAAGGTTTTCGAAAGAGTTACATAAATTGAAAAACAGAAAAACTTGAGCCTTTAAACATTTAAAAAAACCGGAATTAACAGAATTTAAGTTAATTGACGAAAGAATAAGCCACTAATTTAGCATAGTCTTACAACCCTAAACGAAATCTAGTCCAATCAGCACTTTTAAGTTAATTAAAGTATTGTACATAACAGCAGGGACCTCAATATGCGTTCAAAATGTCGATGTTCATGTGTCCTGCAGCTCACACGATGACGCACAGTTTGCTGCGTTCTTTATCGACCTATGAGCCGAGTGATCCACTGCTTAGAGGAATAATTTTTTGTATTTTTTTGATTCAAAGTCAAGGATTTTTAATTTATTGAAAGAATACAAATTAATCAATAATAAATTTTAAAAAAGTATATATATATTTATAATAATTAAAGTTTAAAACATCTTTCAATTAATTGTAGTTTTGAACCCAAACTTTTGGAAAAATACATTATATTAATTATATATAAGAACTCCACCGGTAATACGCTTACATTCATAAGGTAATGTACATACCACAGTTATAGTTGTACTACTCATATGAGGCAAAACTTCAACGAACGCTTTAACCGCAACAACTTTAATATACGCTATTGGAGCTGGCATTACCGCAGCTGCTGGCACCAGACTTACCCTCCAATAGGTCCTTGTTAAAGGATTCAAAGTGTACTCATTCCAATTACAGGGCATCGAATATGAGTCCTGTATTGTTATTTTTCGTCACTACCTCCCCGAACTGGGAGTGGGTCATTTACGTGCCCGCTGCCTTTCTTAGATGTGGTAGCCTTTTCTCAGGTTCCCTCTCCGGAATCGAATCTTGATTCCCCGTTATCCGTTGCAACCATGGTAGTGATAGATACTACCATCAAAAGTTGATAGGGCAGACATTTAAAAGATCTGTCGTCGGTACGAGACCATCCGATCTGCAAGTTATCTAGAGTTCAACCAATATAACGATCGAATGATCGCTTGGTTTTAGCCTAATAAAAGCACACGTTCCAAAAGGTCCGTGCTTATTTTACCTCGATTAGCTCTAGAATTACCACAGTTATCCGAGTAACTGTTAACGATCTATGGAACCATAACTGATGTAATGAGCTTTTTGCGGTTTCACTTTTAATTTGTTTGTACTTAGACATGCATGGCTTAATCTTTGAGACAAGCATATAAATACTGGCAGGATCAACCAGAGTAATATATATTTCTTTTAATATAATACATTTTCTATTATATAAAATGTTCAAATGATATTTTCTTATTTGAAAATTACACAATACTCAAAACATAAAAACATGCACAATACACACAACAATTTTTCTATGCTTCTTTATTACTTCTTTATTCATTTTTATTCATTATTTCATTCATTTCATTTCTATCGTGTGATGAAATGAAAATTTTTAATTTTTGTTTTGCTTATGTATCGTGAAAAGAATTTTCGTTCTACATACATATTATTATTTAATTATGTAAGAACGATATTTCTTCTTATATTGGCTAAACTTTCAAATAATATCATTTCATATTCAGTTTACTTTATTTCAATGAATATATTAATATATAGACCTGATTTTAAACATGTTTTTTGATTTGAAATTAATTATTTCAAATTCCATTCCAAACAATTTTTTGGGTGCTACAATATTAATACTTTATTTAATTTAATACCATTCTTTTACACATATATTTCATGAGTAAATAGTTCACAAATAAGATTAAAATATTTTTAATTTCTTTATTTTTTTTCTGTTTCTACAATGTTTTAGTATAGAAAAATGATTTTGTTTAAAACAAAATTTATTGCTATTTGAACTAACTGTATGAAACCAGAAATAAACAATATGTTAGTATAGACTATAGATTTTGCATAAAACCAAATCCATTTCTATTTAAACTACTGGAAACCAGGAATAAAAATGCGCAGAATATACAATATGTTAGTATAGAATATAGATTTAAACTAACTGTATGAAACTAGAAATAAAAAATGCCCAAAATATACATTATGTTAGTACAGATTCTAGATATTGTATAAAACAAAATCCATTTCTACATAAATAACTGTATAAAACCAGGAGTAAAATGCCAAAATAAACAATATATTAGTATAGAAAAATGATTTTGTTTAAAATAAAATTTATTGCTATTTAAACTAACTGTAAGAAACCAGGAATAAAAAACCAAAAATATACAATATGTTAGTATCAAATATAGATTTTGTATAAAACAAAATCCATATCTATTTAAACTAACTATATGAAACCAGAAATAAAAAATGCCCAAAATATACAATATGTTAGTATAGAATATAGATTTTGTATAAAACAAAATCCATTTCTAATTAAACTAACTGTAAAAAAACCAGGAATAAAATGCCAAAATAAACAATATGTTAGTATAGACTATAGATTTTGCATAAAACCAAATCCATTTCTATTTAAACTACTGGAAACCAGGAATAAAAATGCGCAGAATATACAATTTGTTAGTATAGAATATAGATTTAAACTAACTGTATGAAACTAGAAATAAAAAATGCCCAAAATATACATTATGTTAGTACAGATTCTAGATATTGTATAAAACAAAATCCATTTCTACATAAATAACTGTATAAAACCAGGAGTAAAATGCCAAAATAAACAATATATTAATATAGAAAAATGATTTTGTTTAAAATAAAATTTATTGCTATTTAAACTAACTGTATGAAACCAGGAATAAAAAACCAAAATTATACAATATGTTAGTATCAAATATAGATTTTGTATAAAACAAAATCCATTTCTATTTAAACTACTGGAAACCAGGAATAAAAATGCGCAGAATATACAATATGTTAGTATAGAATATAGATTTAAACTAACTATATGAAACCAGAAATAAAAAATGCCCAAAATATACAATATGTTAGTATAGAATATAGATTTTGTATAAAAGAAAATCTATGTCTAATTAAACTAACTGTAAAAAAACCAGGAATAAAATGCCAAAATAAACAATATGTTAGTATAGACTATAGATTTTGCATAAAACCAAATCCATTTCTATTTAAACTACTGGAAACCAGGAATAAAAATGCGCAGAATATACAATTTGTTAGTATAGAATATAGATTTAAACTAACTGTATGAAACTAGAAATAAAAAATGCCCAAAATATACATTATGTTAGTACAGATTCTAGATATTGTATAAAACAAAATCCATTTCTACATAAATAACTGTATAAAACCAGGAGTAAAATGCCAAAATAAACAATATATTAGTATAGAAAAATGATTTTGTTTAAAATAAAATTTATTGCTATTTAAACTAACTGTATGAAACCAGGAATAAAAAACCAAAATTATACAATATGTTAGTATCAAATATAGATTTTGTATAAAACAAAATCCATATCTATTTAAACTAACTATATGAAACCAGAAATAAAAAATGCCCAAAATATACAATATGTTAGTATAGAATATAGATTTTGTATAAAAGAAAATCTATGTCTATTTAAACTAACTATATGAAACCAGGAATAAAAAATGCCCAAAATACACAATACGTTAGTATAGAGTATAGATCTTGTATAAAACAAAATCCATTTCTAATTAAACTAACTGTAAAAAAACCAGGAATAAAATGCCAAAATATACAATATGTTAGTATAGAATATAGATTTTGCATAAAACAAAATTCGTTTCTATTTAAACTAACTGTATTAAACCAGGAATAAAAAGGCACAGAATCAGTTTCAATTTTGACATGTTTTACTTTAAATACTTATAAAAAAAATTCCTATATAAATACTGAATATAAGCAAAAAAATTTTCATATAAATACTTAATATATTAAGTCATTTAAGTATGGTAATTATCATACACATAAGTATTAAATGAATAACTTATTTCCAGCAAACAAACATAATTAATTAAAATATATAAAGATATATAATATATATAATTTATATGATTTCCAAAGATCGCCTTGGACATAGATTACTTGCAACATCAAAAGTATTTTACAATTGTTTTTTTTTTTTGTGAACATTTATTACTTGAATGACTTTAAATTTAATACATATATGAAAATTTATTACTTGTAGGACCTTATATACTTAGCATTTATACGAAAATTTATTACTTGCACGAACTTATACTTGGTATTTTGATGGAAATGATTTACTTGTTAACTTTCATTAAATATTGAAAGCAAAGTCTTTCGCATTCCAATTTATGTTTGCTTTATGCTTTATATTTCTCTCCAACACTTAATGTAAAATACCATTTTGTATTATATGCTTTTGGTACTTATTACTTTATTACTTGTGGTATATTAAATGATAGTTTTTTAAAACAATCCGTAACGGTCCTGAGTCAACCGATGTGGCACTGCACCAATCGATCCGTGGGTTAACAGATCGCTGCATCGACCGCTGGTCTGCACAGGAATCGCAGTCTCCAAAACTTGGAAAAACACCGGCACCTTTTGGGCAATCCTGTCCAGATCCTCCTGGCACAGAGACAACTGAACGCCAGATGCTCAGCACAGTACTCCTGGTTGGTAGTTCAGTCAGCAAATAAGCCAACAACACGGTACTAAACTGGAACCGTGCAAAGTATCCACCAACAACCACGTTGCGCGAATACCTAAAGGTACAGCATATGAAAAATACACAAAGTGCACTTACCGCAAAATCCGCTACCTACTCGCCAAAAATATACACAAAAGTGCGCAAAAATGTGCGCTCAACCGTATCCGAGCAACAACAATGTAACACGTTATTAGCGAATGCCCACACAAAACAAAATTCCTCAAGAATTTATACCAACAATTACTCACGTCAGGCAACGGTACCTATGCTTACGCGTAAACAAATATTGCCCAAAAAAAATCGAAAAAATCACAACGATCATGCAGTGCATGGGCGGTATTTCTTCACTATTCTTCGCGCATACGACCGAGCCTCCAGCCTAACAGCATTCTTGATCTATAGTAAACACCATGGAATGAGCCGGTATATACCCACACCCATTATAGATCTCATCCATGATGTTGTCCATCAACTCAGTGAGTTCTTCCGACTCCAAGACCTGCGCCGAGGCAGCACCGCCATACGTACGCCTTTAAGGGCTTCCGAATATTTGCGCTGAACTCAACACCCGGGGAAGAATTTGGAGCAGATCATTGTCCTCCGATTTCCTGTGGTTGATTCCTCTTCTGTCTCTTCGAACTCGGGGGTTCTTGAGGCGTTATCTGCCCGCTCTTCCGTTTCGCGGTTTGCTCTGTTGCATTCAATGATGCAGCCCTTTCACTGCCTCGTTTTCCAGACGGGATTGCGTAAACCAGGCTGCGCCTCTGATTCCAACGTCTAGCGACGGACGCGGGGTTTGCTCATGCGTGTATCTTCGCGGCTGGAGATGGGTAGCTGCCCCTGCTCCTGCTCGAAGAGAACTTCAATGCTTTCTCTGGGGATTTGCCGTCCTGCAAGTGCCTAAGTTACCATTTCAGAGTGGCACCACTCATGCCCCTCCTCCGACACATTGCGCTGCTGGTTCTGGGGGCATTTTGCCCCATCTAGAAATGGTTACGTGTAGGTTTATACAATGGTACGGACGGAGGTGTATAGTTTACGTATGAAATTAAACTAATTCTTACTCTAAAAAGTATCATACAGTCGCTTTTTAAAAAGCCAAATTGTCTAACTATAATCTAATGACCACTCAACCTGAAATAATGCTTATTAATTTTGATACATTCATTTTTATGTGCACATATTTAGTCCAACATAGAATTCACTAATTCGCTTTATCACAGAGTAAACGCGAATAACACCTTGTCATTTTATGAGGTTTGTTTGGTTGTGGTCGAGCCCATTCCTGGTCATAACAGATGATTTTCAGCTAGGATGAATTTGTGGTCAGCAATGTTCCAGAAAAATACATGAGAGTGCGCAGTACCAGTATATAGTCAATTAATTTCAAATACTGATGTGTTAAAGAGAGTTTCAAACTCACAAGTATACGTTTGTTTGCATCAGTTTTGGCACACAGCCCTTAAAGAAATTATAGAAACTTTGTTCTATGTGCTTAAAAATCTTTTTAGGCTGTGACTGGCAAATGATCGGTCAAATGATTCGACTGTTTTTGCCAGGTACTTGTGAATACAATTTCTGTTATACTGCTGACAAAAGAGCCGGAAACTATTGTAACGGATTTCTCGATAAATCGTCTACCTTGTAACTTACTCTTGAGTTCGATCACTGGATTGTTAAATAAAAGTCCTAATTTAATGCTATACAGTTATCTTTACTTTTAATATCAATAACTTAACACTTCTTACTCGTTATTCGAGTTTACAACTTATTGCTTATAGCTCAATTGCTCTTTACCGTACAAGACGGTGGTAACCAATTTACTACCGCACTTGTAAAATTTCACTTCTTACACCATTACATATTCAAAACTAACTTGTTGATTTTAAATGGAAAACTCAGTTGTAAGAGTAGTAACATGCATCATACAAAATTTTTTTATGCGAAAGAATGAGACGCACATATAGATTTACCATTTTCCATTTACAATGGTCGGCATTATTTGTGAAGTAGTAAAGTGTAAGTTTTGATATGCGTGTTAAAATTTATGTCATATTATTTTATTATGTTTTGTAGATTCAAAAGTCGTTTATTAAGAAGGTAAGCTCTTAAATCTTATGTTTTTTTTAAAGAACGGAGGAAAACTCTCAATGCGTTGCCCGAGTTGGAAATCGAGTGATATTTTTCCCCAATGGTGATTTCAAGGTAGGTTGTCTTATTTTGCCCTTTAAGGTTGGAAAGACTAATTACTTACAATTATATTGTCTTGCCTCTTCTAGGTTGTATTGCCTTGCTATTTGCAGCGCATGATGCAGCGCTCCCCGCTTTACACGAAGTATGTAGCGGAGGAGTTCCATCTATTCGCCAAGGCGTTCGAATGGTTTTTTTGATTTTTAAACGCGTTTTCTACTTATTCATTTACTTTGTTTATTTTTTAAGTGTTTTTAGATAACACTCAACACTTTCCATTTTACTGTTGTGTCGTCAAATAACACAGGATTGAGTGTGTCGGGATGGCTAAGAATGTGCTGTGTCATTTGGAGCACATCGCCTTGCGGAAGGTAACGGTCAATACTACTATTTAAACGCAGAGGACTATCATCTTTGAGGATCGTGTCTACTATAAGATGATCGGTTACAATCCAACACGCATTTCGCCATGGTTGCTGCCTATCGACTTAAAGTATTCCAAGTGCTTGACATTGAGGCGGTTGATAAGGAATAGAATGCTGTGCTAAAGTTCTACGGATTGTACAATACCTAATCTATCATCTTGGCCTTGTGTGAGGTAATAACGGCTTACCGAATACGAATAATTAAAGTATTCTAGATGCTATATATAATTGAGGCCATATGTCGGCATTATACAATAGTTTATGAGAACTAAATATCCATACGGAATTTAGCCCACACAACACATGATGACGCACCCTGTTAAACAAATACAACACTGCAAATATACAAGAAGAAGGAAAAGCAAGACATAGCAAGTACTCATACACAACAGTAAAACCGCGCCACACAAACAACACAACAAGTATTGGGCTGCAACAGGAAAACCACGCCATTTCTAGCAACACACGCTATCCTAAAGCAATATGTTGCGAACGCGCGAGCAAGCGACACACGGCTTGGCGGATAGCTTGCAGGCCGATCATCAGTCAGTCAGCACAGGACTGTAACAGCGATCACACGCATGACACTAGACTCAGTAGTGAGTCGATCCTCTGGCTAGTCTTAGTGTCTTAAGTTGTGAACGCCGTTCATTAAGGGTGAGCTCGGTAGTGAGTTGATCCTCTGACCGACTCAACCCGTAATTTTCGGTCGCCAACACAGTCTCCTGTGGTCTGCGATTATTTTATCACGGCTCGCACCGGCAGAAACATCAACATCCGAGCGTCAACGCACGCAGCAGTACATCGTCGTCTAAGCCTACACGAACGCCGGCAGAAAAATCTGAGCGTCGTCGTCGTAGCACCCATGAGCGTCAACGCACGCAGCGGTACAATCGCCGTCAAAGCCTACACGAGCACCGATAGAATCGTCGTTGTAGCACGTATCAGTTTGACATCATCACCACAGTACGCAAACGTAAGTCATCCTACGTCGCTTAGCACCCCCAGATCGCGGCAGGATACGCTATCGTATAAAGCTATTCAACGGAAGCGCGGAGAGGCGGATTACGCTACTGCGGTAAGGAGTGAATGTCTCACAGTGAGTTGATCCTCTAGCAGACACTTCACTCTTTACCGTACGAAGGCTGGAAGTCAAGCGTGAAGTAGGTAGTGAGTCGATTCTCTGACCTGCCCCACCCTTGGCAACGCGGCCGCTGCCACTGTCCTCCGTAATTCCGCGTGATAGTGACGCGCTAACGGCCCCGCAAACCGCTACTCTGCTATAGCGCTATCCACGGGTGACGCCACTACAACTCGGAAGACACCATTTTGTACAGTAAAGTAAACGCAGGAGAAGTTGTAGATGTATGAAAATTTAATAAAATACGATTTGTAAAAGGCCCCAAAGTTTACCAATTTTTTGTAATGAACCCTGGACACGGCGGGTATACCTCAGAAAATCACAAGAAACCGGGGCAGCAAAAAACTTCGTTACAATTGGGGCCCGAGCAGGGACCCTGCAAGTCGTATAACATCAGAAAGAGATTCGGAAGCGCATAACTGCACTGGCAGCCAAGACGCACAAGGACTCCGAAATAAACGGAAAATTTAAAAAAAGGAAAGCTGCATACAAAGCAAATGAATTCGCTTCGTGAGACGAAAGCGATCAGAAGACACCACTTCCACCAGATCAAGGCAGAGGAACCGCGGACATATTCTCGGAATCATTACGACTACAGACGCCACCGAATTACGGCATGTCACTTCAACAGAACCAAATAGTTACATTCGCACCTATCATTGACCAGGTGAGGAAGTGGTCCGTAAAATACGACGGCGGGAGAGACCCATTAGCGTTCATCGAACTGTTGGAAGAGCTCTCCAAAGTATACATGATAGACACAAATCTTCTTCAAAGAACCATGCCCGAGTTATTGTGCGGTACCGCTCTCCAATGGTATCGCAACAACAACGAACATTGGAGGAGTTGGACTACCTTCAAGAGAGATTTTTTGGGTTTCTTCTTACCAGCACGTTACTTCGAATGCCTCGAAGATGACACACGGCAGCGGAGACAACACGTGCGGGAAAAATACAAAGACTACGTTCTCGCTATGCAGAATCTAATGAGACACGCTGGATATAACCAGGAGCAGCGATTGAAACGAATCTTTTGAAATAGTCACACCGATTATCTCTTCTACATTCGGCGTAGAGATTTCGAGACACTAGCCGAGCTTATCACGCTGGCAGAAGAGTACGAAGGAATCCATGAACGACATCGACGAACAGTAGAAACATCCCGCCACGAGATGACGGGACACATCATAGGTGACCACGAGGTAAGAAATACAACTTGGCCGGACCACCACAGAATGTTGCGGCCGACGACAGGGAAACGGCCGACGGTTCCGCCAGGGAAAAGGCGTTGTGGACCCACAGAATTCAGCGCCAAACCAGCAGTAATTATGCGTCAGGAACGCGGTCGCTTATACGACTTAAACAAACTTGGCGGAGAACCGGCGGAAACCGTCATCGACACCGGTGCCTCAAAAAGTCTCGTATCGTCACGAGTTGCAGAACGTATGAACGCAACCGGGAGTGGTAAGAAGGTAACCGTAGCCATGCTAATACAAATGGCCGACGGCACCACCAGCAAGATTTACGACGCCGTAGAAACCAACATCCAACTCGGATAGTCATCGCTCCAAGCAGTGTTACATGTTACGCCCGGTGCGATTGATGACGTGATACTCGAATTAGATACACTGGGAAGCATGCCAGCTAGGGTGTCCTGTGGAGGTCATCAGGTAGTGCTGACAGCGCAAGATAGTCAGCATTCAGCGGCCTTCTACACCATGCCATCAGAAATGGTGGACAACGCAACCCCAACTACACCAAATAGCCGATTACTAAAACCCAGTAGGACGAAGCGCAACAAAACACGTAAGCTGAAGTGCAGGAGTATTAATCCTAGGATCGACCACCAACCAGAGAAACGAAGCGGCCCGCGTACGCGACTTCTTAGCGGAGGAGCTTCGAAAATTTGAAACCATAAGTGGAGTGACGACAGTGGCACAGCATAAAATCACTATAACCGATAACCGCCCATCGAGCAACGCTATTTTCCCTGAAATCCAGCGATGCAAGCTATTTTCAACCACGAGATCAATGAACTGCTATCGAAGGGATGCATCGAACCGTCTCACAGCCCACACAGCGCACCGATTGTATTGGACCGGAAGAAGAACAGTAAGGGGCGTTTATGCGTGGATTATCGGCAACTCAACGCCCGATCAGTGCCCGACGCATATCCCGTCATGCCATTCGGTTTACATTCGGCACCTGCGACGTTCCAGAGGGTACTCCACCAAGTCATAGGCCCTGAGATGGAACCACACGCCTTCGCCCACCTCGACGACATAATCGTTGTTGGGTCACCGTTTGAGAACCAATGCATTATACGGTCATATGTTCTATATATTTTTGCTATTTCTTGTTCTCTACTTATTTGCCTAATATTCAAGGGCAAGCATTAGAAGTCATACACCTCAATGCAGTTAATAATTGTATTTGCATTGTGTACATACTTACATATTTATTGCTTGCTTGCGCTTGCTTTGTACACTTTTGCTACCGCTATGTTTTCGTCCACGCAATTATATGCATATTTGTTTGTGCACATTAGCTAGTCCCATTTAACATGTACTAAGCTTAATATGTAAACAGCCTATTGCAATGCTGCGCTCCAAATTTCTCTTTTGTTAATAACTACATTATATACGAAGGAGCAATAGAGTAATGTATGTACTTGGGTTATTCTCCTTTTATGAACTGTTTTTATATAACTTACATACTTATGTTTATATGCACTAATAGAAAACGAAACTATGTACTTAGCGGAAATTATGTATTGAACGGTATTGCAATATTGCTTAGAATATTATTTAAGGAGAAGAATTTTGCGAATAAAGTTAGTCTAATAACTGACCACACATAGCATCATTACTCGGCCCTTTGTATTTTATCGCTGTTACAACTTCGCTTAAATATTTCGCTTTTTCAATATTTGCGCGGCCCTACATTTTTTGGCGCCCAACGTGGGGCACGAGTGAGTTTTTTGTTCTCTCGCAAATCATTTCGGAGTGTGGTCAGTATTAGACTGCATCGTTGGATATTATCGTTGGACATTATCGTCGCTGGACATTATCGTCATTGAATATTACTGACATTGGACTCTGTCATCATTAAACTTATTCATCGTTAGAAATCTTTACCACTGGAGTCACCAGCATTGCTCGCACAAAGCACAGCACACGAGTTTGCCACCGCTAAGCCTTGTCGTTACCATTGCCTGTAGCTCATATTCGCATGTTCATTGCATACCCATACATAAGTATAACTTGATTTTATACATTTTTCGGTAAAATTAACTAATCACTTATTGCTTAACTACTCACTAGAAGTAGAAGTATTGTTATTTAAAATAATTTTGAAGCCTCTAGCACGTCGACGCCAGCTTGCGACCAGGTGGAAACGCTCTTTCAGCTGCGGAATACAAATGCCGTTTGGGCATCCTGGAGTCCTATTTTAAGCAGATTCTCTCAATTCAAACTGCAATCGAAAGCTTGGATGCTGATGATGGTGGACGTGCTGACCTGGAAGAACTTTACATCACAACTAAATTGGTTATCCAATCGCAACTGGCAGAAGATAAAAACGTTTCACTTTCGGACACAACTTGCGTGGTACAATCAAGTTCAAAACTTCCACCATTTAATACGTTTGATGGCAAGTATTCAAATTATCAAAATTTTATCACCTCGTTTAAGCAAATAATTGATCGTGAATTTAATTTAACTAATATTGAAAAATTCAACCATTTGCGAAATTGTCTCCAAGGTCAATCCTTAGAAACTGTAAATGCGTTTCAAGTGACAAATGAAAACTATCCGAAGGCGTTAGAACGGTTGAAAGTACGGTATGATAACAAAACACTAATTTTTTTGGAAGGAATAACTTCGTTATTTGATTTACCAGCAGTTCTGAAACCAAATGGCATTCATCTTAGAAGTTTAATTGATAAAGCTTCAGATATTTATGGTTCCTTGACATCGCTAGGTACTGACAGCCAAATATCGCAAGCTAGACTTATTCATTTAATTTTGCAGAAGTCTGATGAACAGACCAACAAAAAGTGGAAGGAGTCGCTGGATTTCAGAACGCTGCCGTCATGGCAGGATTGCATCGCAGTTTTGGAAAGACACTGCCAATACCTGGATTCACTGGACAACACGCAAGTTAGTACGTCGTCAACTCAAGGTGCTGACAAATACTCCTCTTCGAAATCAAGGAATCAACCACGAGGCTATATATTTTCCTGCTCCAACATATCGTGTAATTTCTGTTCCAGTAACAGCCATCAGGATTTTAATTGCGAACGCTTTAAGTCACTAAACAAAACTCAACGTTTCGAACATGCAAAGAAAATTGGACTTTGCATCAATTGCTTATTAAAGGGACATCGAATAGCCAATTGTCCATCATCACACCGGTGCAAGGTTTGTGCACGACAACACCACAGTTTACTGCACCGCGTTTCTACTTCAGTCCAACAAACACCTCCTCAGGTATTTACAACACAAGAGGCAGTCGCGCATACACACAGGAATAATTCATCATTAGATAACGTCATCCTTGCAACAGCAAAAATTTTCGTTCGTGATGCATCGGGGAGCTACAGATTGGGTACAGCACTGCTAGATTCCTGTTCACAGGTAAATTTTATCACAGATGATTTTTCGCAAAAGTTGCTTCTGCCAGGAAGTAAGCAAAACATACAGATTCAAAGCATCGGTTTATCGTCAACAAATAATTAATTCAAAACCTCAACTAATATCAAGTCGCAAGTCACTGGTTTCGAACTTCCATTGACTTTTTGTATTACATCGCACATTGCTCATCAACCAGATCCTGAAATCAATATTTCAACATGGAATATTCCACACAATATAGCGCTCGCCGATGATGAATTTTATATACCAAAGAAAATCGACATGTTGCTGGGTACAGAAACGTTCTTCAGTCTTCTATCTGTAGGACAAATCAATCTTGGATCTAATTTACCAATCTTGCAAAAAACACTCTTAGGCTGGATTGTTTCGGGACCTTATAAGACGGGCAGTAACAACATATCCAAACCATCTTGTTTATTTTTAGCCAATGAATCTTTATATGCCAAATTGGAAAAGTTGTGGAAATTGGAAGAAATCACTACCATACCAGAGGCTTGGACTCGTGAACAACAGAGTAAAATGTATATTCCTACTGTTATTTTTGTGATAACGGAATTTTAGTGTAAAAACAAGGAAACATATGCACCATTAAGTCTGCGTTCAGTTAGCTTGAATTGGAAATACCGTTAATTCTCATAAATTTGTTCGTTCTTTTAGCGTAGATTATGTGTTATTGTGTTTTAATATAATTAGTCGTTTAAAAAATGGAAACCAAAGGAAAAGAAATTAGTCTGTTGGAAAGAAAAATTATCATTAATTTGTGGAAAGATGGC
This sequence comes from Bactrocera oleae, assembly GCF_042242935.1. Taxonomy (NCBI): domain Eukaryota; kingdom Metazoa; phylum Arthropoda; class Insecta; order Diptera; family Tephritidae; genus Bactrocera; species Bactrocera oleae. The sequence goes on from NC_091541.1 coordinate 32,724,306, forward strand.
AAAAGTTTCAGAAAAATTGTGCAAACTATTGAAAGAACGTATTCTTCTGTCCAGCGCGTCGTAAACAATTTAAAAAAACCGGAATTTTAACGTCAAAACCGCGATCTGGCCGTCCGAAAATATAAGGTTGGCCGTTATCGCCCTTCCGCTTTTTTGCTCTTCATTCAATGCTTTATAAAAAGTGAAATTATTAGGAAAGCATAAAAGCATCAAATTTAACTTTGAACGATTTTGTAAATAAAGGTTGGCCGTTATTTCCCTTCCGCTTTTTTGCTCTTCATTCAATGCTTTATAAAAAGTGTTACAGTGATCGGATTTAGTTAAAATATGCGCCGTTTTGTTCGATGATCTGTTTCCATCTAGACGGCAACTTCATAATACCTTCCTCGTAGAAGCCCCCCTTCTTATTTGCGAAGAATTCGGACAGCCACTTTTCACAAGCCTCTTTTGAGTTCAACTTCACACCACCAAGGGCATTCGCCATGGATAGGAACAGGTGGTAATCACTTGGCGCTACGTCCGGGCAATATGGTGGTTGCGATAAAACCTCCCATCCGAGCTCCCGTAGCTTCTGACGAGTCATCAACGAAGTGTGTGGTCTGGCGTTGTCCTGGTGGAACACTACACCCTTCCTGTTGGCCAATTCTGGACGCTTCTGTTCGATCGCCTGCTTCAAGCGGTCCAGTTGTTCGCAGTAGATGGTAGAATTAAGCGTCTGGCCATATGGGAGCAGCTCATAGTGGATGATTCCCTTCCAATCCCACCAAACACACAGCAAAACCTTGCCTGGCCGTCAATCCCGGCTTGGCCACTGTTTGGGACGATTCACCGGCCTTCGACCACGACCGTTTTCGCTTGATATTGTCGTATGTGATCCATTTTTCGTCGCCAGTCACCATCCGCTTCAAGAATGGGACGAGTTCGTTCCGTTTCAGCAGCATATCGCAGGCGTTGATTCGGTCCAGAAGGTTTTTTTGCGTCACCCGAAACATCAAACTTTTTTTTGTATCCAGCCTTCTGCAGATGGTTCAAAATGGTTTGGTGACTAACTCCCATCTCCTGGGCGATGTCACGAGATGCCATATGCCGGTCTAACTCGATGTATTCCATGATTTGATCGGTATTTGTCGTCACAGGTCTTCCGCCGGTCGGCTTATCCATTGTGTCGTTTTCACCGGCTCGGAATCGTCGAAACCATTCCTCCGCGGTTCGAAGTGATAGAGTACCATCCCCCAAAACACCATTAATCTCATGGAACGTTTCTATAGCGGATTTGCCTTTAACGAAGGAAAGCTTTAAAATAGCGCGAATTTCGGCGTTAGTGAACTCCATGTTTACACGTCTATAACTGTTGAACGCAACATCCAAACTAATCATGCATAGCGTTGCTTTGTAGGTTATGTCAAGACCTTTCAAATTATGTATAGTGTTGCCAGATACGAGCTCTGTAGCGCTTTGTACATAGCCGCGAAATTCAAAAGACAAAAAAGCGGAAGGGAAATAACGGCCAACCTAATATTATCAGCCCGGGAAGAACGGAAAATAATAAATATGGTGAAAGTTAACCCTCGAATTACGTCCACAAAGATTATTGAAAACGTAAATATAACCATTAAAAACACAATTTGTGACGAAACTGCCAGAAAACTTCTACGAAAAGCTGGATATCATGGTAGAATCGCTCGAAAGAAACCATATATTTCACTTGTAAACAGGCGAAAGCGCATTGAATTTGCTCATAATTATATAAATAAGTCGCCGGAATTCTAGAGACAAGTAATATTTTCGGCTGAAAGAAAATTTTGCATTTTTGGCATAAAACGTCGACAAATTGTGTGGCGCCAGTCAGGAATTGCCCTTAAAAAGCAAAATCTTGTTGGTACAGTTAAACACGGAGGTGGCGGAATTATGGTGTGGGGTTGCATGGCGGCTGGTGGTGTGGGCCAGCTTGAATTTATTGAATCCACAATGGATAAATTGGGTTATTTGAACATTTAAAAAAACAATTTGAAACAAAGTGCAGAGAATCTTGGATTATCTTCGACGTTTTGGTTCCAACAAGATAATGACCCGAAGCATACTGCGGAAATAGTTAGACTTTGGCTCTTGTACAAAGCTCCTAGACAACTTAAAACGCCCCCTCAATCACCTGACCTCAATCCTATTGAGCATCTATGGGATCTGTTGGAAAAAAGAATTCGTCAGCATACAATAACAAGTACAGAGGCTTTGCGTAGTGTTATGAGAGAAATATGGTCCCAGATTACAGATGAGGAAACAGATAAGTTGGTAAGATCTATGCCAAATCGATTGAGCGAGGTTTTAAAACAACGCGGCTATCCAACAAAATATTGAATTTAATTTTTATACTCTCGCAACTTGTTGCTACAGAGTATAATAGTTTTGTTCACCTAACGGTTGTTTGTATCACCTAAAACTAATCGAGCTATATATAGAGTTATATATACAATACATGATCAAGATGAAGAGACGAGTTGAAATCTGGGTGACTGTCTGTCCATCTGTGCAAGCTTTAACTTGAGTAAAAATTGAGATATCTTTATGAAACTTGGTACACATGTTTCTTGGTACCGTAAGACAGTTGGGCGTAATCGGACTACTGCCACGCTTACAAAACGCCATTAATCAAATATCAAAATAAATTGCCATAACTAAGCTCCACAATAAGATACAAGACTGTTATTTGGTATACAGGATCACATTAAGGAGGGGCATCTGCAGTTAAAATTTTTTAAAAGTGGCCGTGGTCCCGCCCCCTAATAAGTTTAATGTGCATATCGCCTAAACCGCTAAAGCTAGTACGGAAATGGGCGAAATCGGATTACAACCACGCCTATTTCCCATATAACATCATTTTAAATTCCATCTGATTTTTTCAATTTCCAGTATGCAAATCAAGAAATGATTATATCAGCGTAAACCTTTGTGTGAATAATACGTTTAAAGTATGCCACCTTGTGCCTAAGTTTACTTCTTCTTACACTAAAATCCCGTTATCACAAAAATGAAAATAGGAATATACATTTTTGTTTTTGCATTTTGAACTTAAAAATATAAAGAAGAAATACATGTAGAAAATTTTAACTGAATGACTTATGACATTGTATTTTAACTTCATTTAAAAAATAGTGTCGGGTGAACGCAGACTTTATTGGTTATGTGTATGTCGCCAAAGAGGACACCGATTATCAACGCATAGTCTGGCGTTCGAACCCAGCAGATCCAGAACGTGATTATCGCCTTTCAAGGGTCGCATATGGAGTTGCTTCAGCATCGCATCTTGCCGTAAAGTCACTGAATTGAGCAGCACTTAACGTGTCAAACGCAAGCAAAGAGGTCATAGAAGTTATAAAGTCAGACTTGTATATGGATGACTTCCTAAATGGTGCTGATATCTTTAATGCACTCGGTTTACTTCCAAAAAAATGTTTCCCACGCACTCTCTGAAAGCGGGTTCGAAATAGGCAAATAGTGAACCAAATCTCAAAGTCTTATAGATCTGTTCCCGCACGCATCTAAAAAAATCTCACATCTCTTAGCCGATGGAGACCAAATCCGTACTCTTGGTACAATAACGCACAAAAACCATGATTGGCTTTCTATAGCAGTAAATTCTGACGACTTGCCTAACAAACAAATGTATTCGATCCCCTGGGTTTGCGATTCCCACAACAGCCGGTTCTGCGATACCGGAATTGACCCGGATTTTATCCCGCCAAGGGCTGTTATTTCGACGATCTAACCCTGTTTGGATCGGTAAGTTTTAGATTAAGTTTGTCGTCACTGGAGCAACGCCTAGCAGCAGGGTTGCTCCGTATCCTCCTGACCCGTGCTGGCATCGAGTCCAACCCGGGCCCCGAGGTATTCTACTGCTGCGTATGCGCAAAAAGGCTCCATCCAAATTCCACCTCGGTTAGGTGCAATACATGCAATGGATGGAGCCATCTTAAGACCTGCTCGGGCCTTAAGACACACAGGGAGTGGACCACGAGTTACGTGGCCCCATGCTGTCAACGCAATAATGCGACATCTGCCTCAACGGCCGTGCAACCTGCACCATGTTCGCGCCCGGCGCTGCCACTCCAGTCGAGTGGCCAAGATAGGACCTCCACGGTCCTAAAGAGCTCACATAGACAGCATAACTCCCAATCTGACCAACCTCCCCCCCCCAACCTTCATCCAGCTCCAATCCCCGTGCGAGAACCACACAGCAACTCCTGGTTCCTCGCACAGTCTGTTCCGTGTGTCAGACCATTATACGCCGGAATGTCACATCAGTCAAGTGCAATTCTTGTACTGGCTGGTGTCACTTTCTGTCGTGTTCTGGCCTGCGCACCACACGAGAGTGGAGTGCGTCGTATTTTGCCCCATGCTGTGGGAGTCTGCCCCCGCAATCACAAACAGTGGCGTCGCCAACCAACACCATAGTGTGACAACCGCCCATGCGGATAGCACAGCTGCAACAACCACCACCTACACGCACCCCACTCACCCCCAGGATCACGACTGGACACCTGCGACAAACGCGACTCTTACAATTTAACTGCAACGGACTCCAGAGCAAGATCGAGGAGATAGTTGCATTTATGAGCCGGGAGCGCGTAACGATAGCTGCGGTCCAAGAAACCAAGTTAAACAGCCGCTCAGATCTTCTGAGTTGTGCAGGTTTCAACGTTTTACGTAAGGATCGCGAGCGGGATAATGGTGGAGGCCTAGCCTTCATATTGCACAACACCGTGCAATATCGTCTAATCGATGTTGACATCGACCGCAGGGACACCACCCTAGAATGTCAGGGTATAGCTGTCCGGTCAGGCGATGTCGAGCTCGAAATATTTAATATATACATCCCCCCAGTTACATGTTGCCCAACAGGATATCACCCGAATATAGATGCGCTACTTCGTGGTGAAAACCGTCTGGTGCTAGGCGACTTTAACGCGCATCACGATCTTTGGCATTCCTGCCTGTCAAACGATCGTAGGGGGATGGAGCTGGCGGAACAGATAGACGATTCGACATTCTGCACAATGAACGACGAAGCCCCCACCAGAATTATGGGCACCTGTAATAGCTCGCCAGATATTACCATCGCTAGCGGTGGTCTGATAAATAGTATAACCTGGCGACCTATGCTAACTCTTGCATCAGACCATCTGCCCATAATTATCTCGATCGAGAAACCTCCTGACTTTATTTCTGTGGATAACCGCACCTATGTTAACTTTAACAAAGCTAACTGGGTCGGCTTCACAGAATTTACTGAGAGCACCTTCAACGCCATCCATTCCTACGGACGTCATCGTTGGCGAGCGTCAATTCCGCAAGGTGATCGCTGCTGCTACAGCTCGCTTCATACCGGCTGGAAGAATAGCGGAACTCCGCCCTAATTTCCCAGCCGAAGCAGCTGTATTAGCAAATGAGCGCGACACCTTACGCCATGCCGATCCCTTTGATCCCCGAATAAGGGATCTCAATTTGGAGATTCGGCAAATGGTAAACCACCATAAGCGGACAAAATGGATAGAGCACCTGAAGTCCTGCAACCTCTCCACCGGTGTGAGTAAGCTTTGGACTACTGTCAAGGCCCTGTCAAATCCGAGGAAACATGACGATCGGGCTGAAATCCAATTCGATGGCCATGCCTCCTCGGACCCGAAGAAGTGCGCGAGCTACTTTAGCCGGCAGTTTATACTGCACCCTTCGACAAGGCCAAACGATGTGTTACCCGACGGTTGCGCAAAATGCCAAAAGACTGCGCACCACTTACTTTCACCGATGAGGAGGTTCAGAGTGTCATCAAAAAGGCGAAATCGTCTAAATCCATCGGCCCTGACGGAATAAACATGCTGATGTTAAAACATCTAGGCCCAACGGGAGTAAACTAGGGGAGTCTTATCGACCGATAACTCTCCTTTCCCCAGTAGTGAAGACACTTGAGGCCTTGTTACTCCCGTCATTCACCCACCACCTGAGCCTAGCAGACCATCAGCATGGTTTCCGTAAAGTGCACAGTACCACCACAGCACTTAGCGTCATAAACGCCCAGATAGTTCATGGCCTGAACCAGAAGCCACCCTGCGAGAGGACGATCCTCGTAGCGTTGGACTTGTCAAAAGCTTTTGACACAGTCAATCACGCAACGCTACTTGAGGACCTGGAACAATCAACGCTCCCTCCAGGGCTAAAGCGGTGGACCATGAACTACCTGAGCGGTCGACACTCATCCGTACTATTTCGAGGTCAAAACTCCAAACTCAGGAAAATTAAACAGGGGGTTCCGCAGGGCGGTGTCCTCTCTCCGCTACTGTTTAATTTCTACATTTCGAAACTCCAACAAAATCCTCAAGTCGCTTGCCGGCAGCTCATGGGGAAAGGACAAAGAAACGTTGTTGGCAACATACAAGGCAATCGGCCGGCCGGTCCTCAATTATGCAGCCGCAATATGGTCGCCTGGATGTAGTGACACGCAGAATAAGAAGCTTCAGACTTGTCAGAACACTGCACTCCGGACTATCACGGGGTGCCTCTTGATGTCCCCAATCGAACACCTACATAGCGAGGCCCGTATGCTTCCGGTTAAGGAACATAATGAGCTCCTCTCCAAGCAGTTTCTGCTGGGATGTTTTCGCAGAAACCACCCCTGCAGACGCCTGCTTGCAGCGGAGCAGCCTCCTAGGAACATCAAGAGGTCCTTCCTTGACTACGTCGACGACATCAGACAGCACGTCGACCAGACTTCGGACGCAACTAACTTCAGACAAGCACTGACCGCCATTCACAGTGGAGCCATTAACACCTTCACCGACTCCCTTTCAGTGAATGGCGTAATACGAGTCAAACCACCACCCATTGCAGACACAGAGCTCGAGTTGCCTCGCGAATCTAGAGTGACCCTCGCGCAACTTCGTTCTGGATACTGTAGCAGGTTAAACTCCTACCTATCCAGAATAGACCCTGACATACTAAACACATGTCCTGCATGCAATGAGTCTCCGCATGACACTAACCACCTCTTTGCATGCCCTACAAACCCCACTCATCTAACACCCCTTTCCCTATGGTCCGACCCCGTCGAAACAGCTCGTTTCCTGGGCCTTCCGTTAGATGACCTCGACGACAACGAATCTAGAATTTATCACCCAAACGGGGATTAGATAATCGTTATAACAACAACAACGGTCATTGTTCTATATATTTTGCTATTTCTTGTTCTCTACTTATTTGCCTAATATTCAAGGGCAAGCATTAGAAGTCATTCGCCTCAATGCAGTTAATAATTGTATTTGCATTGTGTACATACTTACATATTTATTGCTTGCTTGCGCTTGCTTTGTACACTTAAGCTACCGCTATGTTTTCGTCCACGCAATTACATGAATATTTGTTTGTGCACATTAGCTAGTCCCATTTAACATGTACTAAGCTTAATATGTAAGCAGCCTCTTGCAATGCCGCGTTCCCATATTTTTATATTTCTCTTTTGTTAATAACTACATTATATACGAAGGAGCAATAGAGTAAAGTATGTACTTGGATTATTCTCTATTTATGAACTGTTTTTATATAACTTACATACTTATGTATATATGCACTAGCAGAAAACAAAACTATGTACTTAGCGGAAATTATGTATTGAACGGTATTGAAGAATTTTGCGAATAAAGTTAGTCTAATAACTGACCACACATAGCATCATTACTCGGCCCTTTGTATTTTATCGCTGTTACAACTTCGCTTAAATATTTCGCTTTTTCAATATTCACGCGGCTACAAAAAAAGCTTTGTAGCCCTTCAATCGTCATAGGCTCTACACTCGAGGAACCCATACAGATTTTGCGAAAGGTACTGCAGAGACTACAGCAAGCCAACCTTCGAATCAATCCAGAGAAATGCGAGTTTTTTAAGAAGGAACTCTTACTTTTGTACGCAAATTTAAGCCTAAACTTAGAAGTCAAACTGAGGAAAACATTGCTAAATTACCAAAGGCAACCACCGATATAAAAAACTGATTGGTAAAAATTCGCTAAGCATTTATTATTAAAATGTTAGAGGTCTTAACACAAAATTAACCGACTTGTATTTAAACAGTTCCAATTTTAATTTCCATATATTGGATTTACAGAAACATGGTTAAAACCTCACATTTTTGATAATGAGATTCTAAATAGCGAATTTCAAATATTTAGATGTGATCGACTGAACAGAGTCGGTGGAGGTGTTCTATTTGCCGTACATTCCTCTATCCCATCTGAAGATGTTCTTGTTCCAGGAACCGACTCATTTGAATTTAAATGTATTAGAGTGTATGTTAATAGTCGCTTTATTTATTTAACCCTGTCTTATATACCACGCCATTCGGACTTATCTGTATACATGCAGCATGCTTCTCTAATAAATAGTGCTACTTAGATGCAAAATAATGCAGATTCAATAATCGTATTAGGAGATTTCAATTTACCGTGTGCTTCGTGGAAAGCTTTCGATGACTATATCGTACCGATTTGCAATCGGTTTTGTTTTCATGAGTTTTTCGAAAAAATGTCCGAGTTGGGTCTGAACCAAATTAATTTGATTCCGAATAAATTTGGTAAATGCTTAGATTTAGTATACGTTGATACCTCTTCAAAGTGTTCCGATATTCAGAGTAATCCTCTTGTTCTACCAGAGGATTCGTATCATCCTGCTTTGGAAATATCTGTCGAAATCATGAGCAATGTACGCGATAATAATTATCAAACTTCGTGCTTCCGTACTCGGTTCAACTTTGCAAAAGCTAATTTTAAAAAGTTAAATACAGAACTTTATACAATATCATGGCCTAATTATAATGGTGATATTAAATTGAGTGTCTCTCATTTTATTAACATTATTACGAAATTATTTGAAAAGTATGTTCCAATAGTAATTGTTAATAAAAGTAAAAGTAAAAGTCCGTGGTCGTCGAAAGAGTTACATAAATTAAAAAACAGTAAAACTCGAGCCTTTAAACATTTTAAAAAACCGGTTCACTTGTCCACTATTCTAAATATTCTGTATTGCATCAACAATATTTTGACCTAAACAAAAAATGTTACAATAATTACTTAAATAAAGTAAAAAATAATGTTGTAAGTAATCCAAGATCGTTTTATGATTTCGTCAACTCCAAACTCAGGATTTTCAAATTTCCGTCCGCGATGAAATACAAATCTATCATTTCAACTGACAATGTTATTATATCCAATATGTTTGCAGAATTTTTCAAGTCAAACTACTGTAATAATTCTTCCAAAACTTTTTCTTATCAGCACGTGCTGTGTTCGAATACTTTAATTAAGGCTCCAATTCTTTCTGAAGAAGACGTCCTACTTAAATTAAATAAGTAAAAACCATCTTTTAGTTACGACCCAGACATGATACCCTCATGCTTCCTAAAAAATAGTGCCAAATATATTTACTTGCCTTTGACAAGGATATTTAATTCCTCTCTTAAACACGGTATATTTCCTTCAATAAGGAAACAGTCATTTATAATTCCTTTGCATAAAAGTGGACTTAGATCCAAAATTGAAAACTATAGAGGTATCGCAAAACTATCAGTTATACCTAAACTTTTTGAAGCTATCGTCACTGACCATATTACCTTTTCGGTTCCTCCGTTAATTTCCTCATCTCGGCATGGATTTCGTAAAGGGAAATCGATTCTAACAAACTTGCTTGAATTTGTAAACCTTGTATCATTGGGTTTTAGGGAACATAAGCATACGGATGTTATATACACAGACTTTAGCAAAGCTTTCGATAAAGTAAACCTCTCGATTCTCATACATAAACTTGATCTACTGGACTTTCAGCCAAGATTTCTTCAATCTTTATAATAGAACACAACGAGTGATCTTTGAGGATACTCCTTCCGATACAATTAATGTTTCTTCAGGTGTACCGCAAGGTAGTCATCTTGGCCCGATTCTGTTTTTGTTGTTTATTAACGATATATCTTCAGTAATTGAATTCTCAAAAATTTTATTATACGCTGACGACGTAAAGCTTTTTAAATCATACACTTCAACTGAGGAAAGGTGTCTGTTGCAAACAGATTTAAACAATATGGTTGTATGGTGTGATAGAAATGATTTGCCATTAAATCTGAATAAATGTAAGACGATGTGCTTTTCCCGTAGATCTGTGCACCCCTCTTCTTATGTAATAAAACACCATATTCTGGAGCAAGTTTTTACCTATGTTGATTTGGGAGTTAATATGGACCATAAGCTTAATTTTTGTCTTCATATCGACACCATGGTCTTGAAAACAAAAGCTGTTCTCAGTTTTGTTAAACGTTGGTGTAAAGAATTTAGAGATCCGTATATTACTAAAACACTTTATACAACTTTGGTTAGACCTATATTGGAATATGGCTCTGTTGTATGGAACCCTAACTACCAAATCCATTCAGATAAGTTAAGAGTCTGTTCAAAAACAATTTTTACTTTTCGTCTTAGCGCATTTCCGATGGGATTCTAGGGTAAGTCTACCTCCATACACTAGTCGTTTAAAACTTATTAATCTATCTACACTTTCTAGTCGTAGGGAAATGGTTGGCATAATATTCTAAGTAAAAATCTTGAATGGAACAGTTTGCAGTTCTTTTCTCCTGTCTGAAATTAAATTTAATATCCCGATTTGCTTTTCGAGGCAGTTTAGACCTTTACTGTTAAAATCCTGTAGATCAAATTTTTAACTAAATGAGCCATTCCGCCGTATATGTCATGATTTTAATTCTCATTCCAGCACATTTGACTTATCTGACTCTCTTTTCAAATTAAGAAAGAAAAATCTTGGCTGTCTAAATTTTTGTTTCTGTAGCTGAGCAGTTTTAGATCTCAACCCTTAAAAAACTCTCTTGCCTTTTCTGACTCGGCTAATTCCGCACGTATGCGGATTGCGCCTCTCGCGTCGGTTGGGCGGGAGGGGGGAATCGTTGGGTTATTATTATAACTCCGGTATTTAAGTCACGTGATCAGTGACAAAGGCATCCTTACCGACCCCGAGAAAGTAGCAGCCATTCAGGAGCTGGAGCCCCCAACTAGCGTGAAAGAAGTACGCCAATACCTTGGGATAGCCTCCTGGTATCGCCGCTTTGTAACCGACTTCGCGACGGTTAGCCAGCCGCTCACTAAGAGGGCTGTGAGGGAGACACTGGAAATGGAAATGGGGAGCTGAGCAACAAGAAGCATTTAAAAGCATCAAGCACAAGTTAACAGTGGCTCCTGTCCTCGCATGTCCAGACTTCAGCCCGACATTTGCCTTGCAGACAAACGCTAGCAACATCGGCCTTGGTGCAGTGCTGAGACAGAAACTGGAAGAAGGCGAACGCGTTATAACCTACGCCAGTCGCAAATTAAATAAGGCGGAGACCAACTATTCGGCAACCGAAAATGAGACCCTACTTAGAGGGATATAGGTTCAAGGTGATAACGGATCAAATGTCACTGAAGTGGCTGAATTCCATAGAAAGCCCCTCCGGTCGTATAGCACGATGGGCTTTCGAATTACAGCAACATACCTTCGCAATCGAGTATCGCAAAGGGAAACTCAACCTAGTAGCGGACGCACTTTCCCGGCAGCCACTAGAGACCATAAAACAAGCGACGACGCTGGCGCCACAATGCAAATGGGTGGCGAAAGCGTATAGGGGAAGTACGCGCCAACCCCGAGAATTACGCGGACTACATGGAAAAGAATGGCCAACTCTATCGCCACATCCCGTGTCGATCCCAGGATGAAGAGGCTGTACCCTGGAAGGTATGTGTGCCTAAACCCCTCCGCCTAAGAGTCCTGCAAGAGAACCACGATATACCTAGCGCCGGACACATGGGTATACGGCGAACAGTAGCCCGGGTGGCCAACTGATATTACTGGCCAGGAATGTTCCGCGATATTAGCCGTTACGTACGTACGTAGTGTGAGTCCTCCCAGAAATACAAAGAAGGACAGCAGAAACTAATGGGAAAGATGCTTTCGCATTTGACACAAGAACCGTTTGCCACAGTTTGCACTGACTTCATTGGACTCGCGAGCGCTCAACAAGACAAGACATACAGGTCATTTCAGGAGCAAAGTAAACTGCGAATATAATCAATGACGCAGAAATAGTAGAGTCACCCACTTTGTCACAACCATCCTTGGAGGTACAGCTTCCACCTGAAGGCATAGAAATATCCATTGCCGACGCAAACGGAACAGCACTAGAGGCCTTTCCACAGATCGCTGAAATAATCAGAGGGAGCCTCACGGACCTTACGACTGGAACAGGGAAGCACCGGCTTAAATTTAGTACCGCCAAATACCAAGTGGCCATGTATCGGTGGGGCGTACACATTAGAAAAAGAATAAGGAAAATTGCAAATTTATAATATAATTGAAACAAGAATTTCAAAAACAACATGAAAGAAAACTCTGAAATTCAAAAGAAGAGCTAAGAAAAAAAAATTGATAGATGAGAAATACAAAAATATTATTTAAGAATCTATACTTAAATTAAGAAAGGAAAAAAATAAATAAAAATTTATGAGTTAATGTAGTAGATGTGTAAATTACCAAGAAAAATTTATAACTAAACGTGAAAAAAAGAATTCAGTTAATTTAGCTTAAATTTTAAGAAAATTTGTAGAAAAGAAATATTGTAAATTAGATTAAATGCAAGTATACAAGAATAAGGAAAAGCAAGACATAGCAAGTACTCATATACAACAGTAAAACCGCGCCAGGTAAAGAACACAACAAGTATTGGGCTGCAACAGGAAAACCACACCATTTCTACCAGCACACGCTATCCTAAAGCAACATGTTGTGAACGCGCGAGCAAGCAACACACGGCTTGGCGGATAGCTAGCAGACCGATCATCAGTCAGTCAGCATCGATCCTCTGGCTAGTCTTAGTGTCTTAAGTTGTGTACGCCGTTCGTTAAGGGTGAGCTCAGTAGTGAGTTGATCCTCTGACCGACTCAACCCGTAATTTTCGGTAGCCAACACAGTCTCCTGTGCCCGGGATTATTTTTTCACGGCTATACACGAGCGCCGGGAGAAACATCAACATCCGAGCGTCAACGTATGCATCAGGACATCGTCATCTAAGCCTACACGAGTGCAAGGCAGAGACATCCGAGCATCGTCGTCGTAGCACCCACGAGCGTCAACGCACGCAGCAGTACATCGTTGTCTAATCCTACATTATCACCGGCAGAATCGTCGTTGTAGCACGTATCAGTTTGACATCATCACCACAGGACGCAAACCTAAGTCATCCTAAGTCGCTTAGCACCCCCAGAGCGCGGCAGAGTAGAATATGCTATCGTATAATAGCTATTCAACGGAAACGCGGAGAGGCGGATGACGCTACTGCGGTAAGGAGAGAATATCTCGCAGTCTGTCGACCCTCTGGCAGGCATTTCACGAAGGCTGGAAGTCACGCGTTAAGTGGGTAGTGAGTCGATCCCTGACCTGCTCCACGCAAACCGCTACTTTGCTCTAGCGCTATCTTCGGGTGACGCCACTACAACGCGGAAGACATAATTTTGTACAGTAAACGCAGAAGAAATTGTAGATGTATGAAAATTTAATAAAATATGAACCCCGGACATGGCGAGTATACCTCAGCAAATCACAAGAAGCAGGGGCAGCAAAAAGCTTCGTTACAAGTTAATAATATATAAGTTTAAATAGTAATAACTAGTCCATAGGTAACCCATGTCAATCGTTTGTACTATGTTAAATATTGTAGGCCTCAACTTTTTGTATGAGTTGTGTACAAACTTGCAGGCATTTATTTTTAAAATATAATGTAGATACTTTACTTTAACAAATATTATTTTAATTAATTTCAAATATAATTGTTTATTTAGGGTACATGTATGTACCTAATGCTCGAAAAGTAAAAATTAGTAAACTAATGTAACTATTATTCTAAACTATGGGTGTATGCATTAATTCGTGCGGTTTTTTTACGAAAATTAATACTTTATTGTGAAAAAATTGTTATACATTTAATGTTCAAAGTATTGCCCATCGGAAGCTATGATGTTTGCCCATCTTTCTGGCAGTTTGTGGATCCCATCCCAAAAGAACTCTCCGGCTTGGAGGTCAAGAAAGAATCAATCCAATTTCTGATACCCTGTTCTGAAGAGAAGCGTACTCCGGTGAGGGCATTCTACATTGATCTGAACAAGTGGTAATCGGAAGGTGCTATGTCTGGGCTATAAGGCGGGTGGTGAGGTAGAACTTCCCACCCACAGTTTTCCAAATAGTTTTTAACTGGCCTTGCAACATGTGGCAGAGCGTTGTCATGATGAAAAATTATTGATTCGTGTCTGGTCGCATATTCTGGTCGTTTTTCCGCGATGGCCTTTTTCAAACGAATTAATTGTTTTCGGTAGAGGTCCCCATTGATCGTCTGACCCGATTTCAATAGCTCATAATAGAGCACACCCTTGTGGTCCCATCAAATACATAGCATAACCTTAGCACCATGGATATTCGGCTTTGCCGTGGATGTTGATGGTTGGCCGGGCTTCACATACGATTTCTTGCGCTTTGGGTTATCATAATGAATCCATTTTTCATCGCCAGTGACAATCCGATGCAAAAACGACTTCTTTTGGTGGCGTTGAAGCAAGATTTCCGACATGCAGAATCGACGTTCGACGTCTCTTGGCTTTAATTCATAAGGCACCCAATTTCCAAGCTTCTGGATGAATCCTAATGATTTTAATCGTCTGGAAACGGTTGCTTGATCAACTCCTTATACTTTTGCAAGTTCTTCTTACGTCTGGCATGCATCTGCGTCGAGCAATGTCTCCAATTCTTCGTCTTGAAGTTTGTTTGGCTGTCCGGGTCGTTCTCCGTCGTCTAAGTCGAAATTGCCACTTTTAAACCGTGCAAATCACTTTTGGCACATTCGTTCGGCTAAAGCATAGTCACCATAAACGTCCAGTAAAATACGATGGCTTTCGGCAGCACTTTTCTTCATGTTAAATAATGAAGAAGAACTCCCCGCAAAAACACTTTATCTGGTACAAATTTCGACATTTTCAAATGAATGAAACAAATTGTTGTTCACGCTCAAACAATTTATATCTACTGAAAACGACGCGAAATGGCAGTACCTTTGAAATGAATATAGCCACAGATGAATACGACGCGAAATAATACTAGTAGAGCCCTTTCTTAGAAAACCGCACGAATAATGCATAAAGTTTAACAATCAATATCTATAAACCATATTTACGGTTTTTAACAAACAAAATAATGATAATGTATTTGTATATGATAATGATATTATATATATGAATGTTAGCAAAAAAAAAAACACGATTGTGCATTCACACCAACGTGTAGTGCAAGAGAAAAAGAAGTTAATATTTTTCCAAGGCTAAAACTAAAGTAGCCTATCGGATACTTTTGCATTAATTACTGATAACCTATCGGTAACCAGTTAGCTAACTGTTACCCGTCTTATAGGATACACGGCAACACTCTAATTAGAACTGTGTCTGCTGCACAATCCGGCAGCCCTTATTAAGTACATCTTTAACAAAATCTTTGAGGGGTTAAAACGGTTGCGCATAAAAAAAAAACGCCGTAATATTTATTTATAAATAATATATATTATTAAATAAAATATTATTTATAAATAATATAATACGTATATACATATATATATATATATATATATGATATTATGAAATAGGTAAATATGAGGCATATTTTTAAGCATTTTAATTAACTTATTAATAGACCAACTGAAAATGCAATTTAACTATGAGTGCACGAGAAGAAATAACTATAGTAACAAAATTTGATATTATAAGTCATAGAATCAATAAAGCAAAATTTATCATTATCATACAAGTCACAATAATTTATATAATAAATAAAGCAAAATCTATCATTGTCATACAAGTCATAATAATTCATTTAAACAAAAAAAGAAAATCACATTGTAGATATATCATGAAATAATTACTGAGCCGATGTTTTCTTTAATTTAAGATACATTTATTTAATCACAAATTTTATTTACGTTTTGTATTTCAGCATTTAGCGACGAAAATATGTACAATATTTCATTCCCTTTACATACAAAAATAACCATATTATTATATAGTTCTAAGTTTAGTTTTTGAATATATAGACTTAAACAAATTTTTTGTTGCAATATCTTTATATTATACACACGGTGCATTAAATTTTATCTCTGGGATGGTATGAGATGACTTTATAGGAACCGCGTTCAAAATTAGACAGTGGGCGTGGCACAGCCCACTTTTAGGTGAAAACCCATATCTTGGGATCTGCTTAACCGATTTCAATCAACTTAGGTGCATAACGTTATTTTCATATTTCTATGTTATAGTGCGAAAATGGGCGAAATCGGACTACAACCACGCCTATTTCCCATATAACACCATTTTCAATTACATCTGATTCTTTCACTTTCCACTACGCATATAAAGCAACAATGATTATATCGGAGTAAAACTTTGCGTGAATAATACGTTTAAAGTATGCCACCTTGTGACCAAAAATTGTCTAAATCGAACAAGCCCCTAAGTACTAAATATGTGGACCCCAGTGCCTATAGTTGACCTTCTACCGAAAATATCAGTCAATCCACAAAGAAATCTCAAACGAGTATACCATTTGACTTTGCGAGAGTATAAAATGTTCGGTTACATCCGAACATAACTTCCTTACTTGTTTTTAATATAATTATTAGTTTTGTTTATATTTATAAAACTTGTCTCCAGTTTCGTTGAATAAGCTTTTTCTGGATTTCACATGGTTGGGAATTTTCCAATAATAGTCGCTGCTTTAAGATTATATGTATATTAAAATAAACTGATTTTATTTTGAAAAAATAATAGTTTTACATGTAACTAATATTTTCGGGGCAACTGAAAATAGCAATATGCAGACGATGAAGCTTCAGACTTGTCAAAACACTGCCCTCAAACATATGCCTCCAATTAAGGAACATAACGAGCTCCTCTCCAAGCAGTTTCTGCTGGGATGTTTTCGCAGAAATCACCCCTGCAGTCGTCTGCTTGAAGAGGAACCACCTTCTAGGAACATGAAGAGGTCCTTCCATGATTACGTCGACGACATCAGACAGTACGCCGACCTGATTTGGGCCGCAACGAACTTACTCTCAGTGAATGGCGTACTAGGAATCAAACCACCACCCATAGCAGACGTAGAGCTCGAGTTGCCTCGTGAATCCAGAGTGACCCTCGCGCAACTTCGTTCTGGATATTGTAGCAGGTTAAACTCCTACTTATCCAGAATAGAACCAGACATACCAAATATATGTCCTGCGGGCAATGAATCTCAGCATGACACTAACCAACTCTTTGTATGCCGAACGAGTCCCACTCATCTAACACCCATTTCCTCATGGTCCGACCCCGTCGAAATAGCTCGTTTCCAGGGCCTCCCGTTAGATGACCTCGACGACAGCCAAACTATAACTTATCACCCAAGCGGGGACTAGGTAACCGTTACAACAACAACATCGTGGATCCCAATAGAAACTCAACCCCTAGACGGACTTGACATTTCTCCATGGACACCTCTCAGCCGTTGCTTTGTTTATATCTGATCAGCTGATAGCTTCCCTACTCCTCCTTTACGATGCCTGGTAGTACAAATTAACAAATTAATTAATTTAACAAAAATATTTGTCGAAATCTATGCGTTCATTGAGTTGAGAAAATCTTTTAACAGTGCTAAACATGCTTATGAAAATTTTTGATCGAAAATTGTCTCCGTATCGAATTCGATTATTTTTTTTTGTTTTACTACTTGGCAATTATTATATCGTTTTTCTGAAGTGAAGAAGAAATCTTCTTCAGTAATACTATCATCAAATCTTGGCAAAGCCATTCAACAATTAAGTTATAATAATTTTATAATACAACTAACCGAAAAATTATACGAAAGCATAATTGTGTAGGAAGCTGATTTCATCTATCTCTTATTTACGTCGAATTTTATATTTTGAACATTGTACATTAATATTTTGATCGAAATTACGTAAATTTTAATAATCAAAAATATTTGAGATCGTACCAATAAGATACTTTAATTTATTAATTTTAAAACATAACGCAACAACACACTACATCATATTTGAGCGTTTTTTGAGGCATTTAGACGTCTTAGTAGGCAATCTTTACCAAATGCCTAGTTTGTCTATTTTAGTAGTACAATATTTGAAAACAACTAGTACCGAATGCCTACCTTTTGCCGTTAGTTTGCGTATGTATTAGTGAAAAATTCACGATTGGTTGCTTGTAGGTTGTTACAAATTAGACCTAATGTATACAGTACCTTTAACATGAACATGACTATATTCTTAAAATTCAGTTACATATCAATTCATTAATAAAAACATATACGCGTATATTCAAGAATTTATTTTGAAAACTTCAGTGTATTTGAAATGATGCAACAATAATGTTGATATTGTAGCGGAGTATCTAATCTATGATTGGAGGAAAGCGCAAGATAGCCCTTTCCTACTTGTTTAGATTAAAGACAAGAAACACGTGTCCCAAGTCAAGTTAGCTCAGTTTAACGCTTACACGGTCCGTAGGACATACGGAATCTAGTTCCTCTTGTCATCCTATGCTTGTCTGATATGTATTTCATAGATCCGGGCATAATTATTTAATATGTAAGATTGGTACTGTGGCTAATTTGCTGATGTGCAGACAAAAATTTAGTGTTGCCGATTGTTTGCATAAATTGCGTGCGAAAAGTGACAGTAGAACGTGATGCTGTTGCAAATGTTCAAAAATTCACGCAGAATGTGATACTTTGACAAATTTGCAAAACTGCTGTCGTGATAGCCATCTCGAACGTACCCTATGTAACACTATAAAATATTCCTTCCCAAAGTAAACATAACATTTTAGGATTCCCTGATTTCAGTTAGTGGAGTTA
This sequence comes from Bactrocera oleae, assembly GCF_042242935.1. Classification (NCBI taxonomy): domain Eukaryota; kingdom Metazoa; phylum Arthropoda; class Insecta; order Diptera; family Tephritidae; genus Bactrocera; species Bactrocera oleae. The sequence goes on from NC_091541.1 coordinate 32,743,314, forward strand.
TTTTTTTATTATGTTTTTTGCAACATTCGAAAGATCCCACAAAAAGTGTTATGTTTTCATAGCGAACCCAATGTTTTAGAATTTCAAGATTTTAGGTGAACATTTATAAAATCGGATAGAACCATATTCACCACCCTTTATATTGTGCTTAAGCGCGATAAGTATTTAGCGATAAAGATCAAATGCAACTTCAGCATGTCTGGTGGAGCATTATTTATCATGGCATATAGAAACATCTGTTGATGTCACTCAATCCCCCCGCATCGTAAGACACTGTCACACTACACCAATTCACATCCACATCACCACACCTACTTACCATACATTCCACACCTACATACCAGACATTCCACATCACTACACCTACACCAACACGCACACAAATACAACTTAACACTGATCACACCACCACGAAGACATCAGCAGATATACCTATAAGGGACTAAAAGAAGGATCCTGCCCGCTTTTTAGCATTTCGACTCGCTAGCGATCAGATCTTCGAGCACCCGCCTAAATCGACTCCTTTTTTATACTCTCGCAACCTGTTGCTACAGAGTATAATAGTTTTGTTCACCTATGTTCACCGGTTATTTGTATCACCTAAAACTAATCGAGTTAGATATAGGGTTATATATACAATATATAAATGATCAGGTTGAAGAGACGAGTTGAAATCCGGGTGACTGTCTGTCCGTCCGTCCGTCTGTCCGTCCGTGCAAGCTGTAACTTGAGTAAAAATTGAGATATCTTTATGAAACTTGGTAGACATGTTTCTGAATACCGTGAGAAGAAGAAGATAAATTACCATAACTAAGCTCCGCAATATGATATGACTGTTATTTGGTACACAGGATCACATTAGGGAGGGGCATCTGCAGTTAAAATGTTTTTAAAAAGTAGGCGTGGTCCCGCCTCTAATAGGTATACTGTGCATATCTCCTAAACCGCTAATGTTATAATAAAAAAATTTACTGGAAGCAAATTTTTTTAGAACCTCTACCCAGTGTGAAAATAGTTGAAATCGGGTGGCAACTCCGCCCACTCCCCATATAACGGTACTGTTAAAAACTACTAAAAGCGCGATAAATTAAGCACTAAACACGCCAGAGACATTAAATTTTATCTCTGGGATGGTATGAGATGACTTTATAGGAACCGCGACCAAAATTAGATATCTTGAGATCCGCTGAACCGATTTAAACCAAATTCGGTACGTAACATTCTTCTCATATTTCTATGTTATAGTGCGAAAATGGGCAAAATCGGACTACAACCACGCCTATTTTCCATATGACACCATTTTAAACTCCACTTGATTCTTTCACTTTCCACTATGCAAATCAAGCAACAATGATTATATCGGCGTAAAACTTTGCGTGAATAATACGTTTAAAGTATGCCACCTTGTGACCAAAAATTGTCTAAATCGAACAAGCCCCTAAGTACTAAATATGTGGACCCCAGTGCCTATAGTTGACCTTCTACCGAAAATATCAGTCAATCCACAAAGAAATCTCAAACGAGTATACCATTTGACTTTGCGAGAGTATAAAATGTTCGGCTACATCCGAACTTAGCCCTTGCTTACTTGTTTTTCAATAATTTTGCCAACGGTGACAGGAGTTAGAATTAACTTATTAATTAATTAAAAAACTAACATATGTTACTGTGTATTCGGTTGATTGGAGGCTTTAAAGAATAAGTACTTCATTAAACCTCTGGAACAAATGCTGAAACATACCATGTGTGCATGTTTAAAGCAGATGTGAACAATCATGAACTGTTTGCAAAATCGTTTCGCACACTCTGCAAACAAACTCTACAAAATTCAATATCCCTTATTTCGCTTGTTCCTTCTCATTTCTGCGATTTATACGTCGTTCGTGTTCGTGAATCGGTTTACTCTAAGTCGGAAATTACTCTGTTGTTGTTGTAACGGTTACCTAATCCCCGTTTGGGTGATAAATTCTAGATTCGCTGTCGTCGAGGTCATCTAATGGAAGGCCCAGGAAACGAGCTGGTTCGACGGGGTCGGACCATAGGGAGAGGGGTGTTAGATGAGTGGGGTTTTGTTGGGCATGCAAAGAGGTGGTTAGTGTCATGCGGAGACTCATTGTATGCAGAACATGTGTTTGGTATGTCAGGGTCTATTCTGGATAGGTAGGAGTTTAACCTGCTACAGTATCCAGAACGAAGTTGCGCGAGGGTCACTCTAGATTCGCGAGGCAACTCGAGCCCTGTGTCTGCTATGGGTGGTGGTTTGACTCGTATTACGTCATTCACTGAGAGGGAGTCGGTGAAGGTGTTAATGGCTCCACTGTGAATGGCGGTCAGTGCCTGTCTGAAGTTAGTTGCGTCCGAAGTCTGGTCGGCGTACTGTCTAATGTCGTCGACGTAGGTTCAATTCCCACAACAGCCGGTTCTGCGATACCGGAATTGACCCGGATTTTATCCGGCCAAGGGCTGTTATTTCGGCGATCTAACCCTGTTTGGATCGGTAAGTTTTAGATTAAGTTTGTCGTCATTGGAGCAACGCCTAGCAGCAGGGTTGCTCCGTATCCTCCTGACCCGTGCTGGCATCGAGTCCAACCCGGGCCCCGAGGAATTCTACTGCTGCGTATGCGCAAAAAGGCTCCATCCAAATTCCACCTCGGAAATTACTCTCTTTCAGGTCAGTACATAAATCTTGCTACTACAGATAGATTACAAATAGTACTACAGAGACAATACAAAACAATTTAAAATAATTTACATCACACTTACGACTTTATTTCAAGGAAATGTCAATAAAAAGATATTTAGTTTTGCCCAGATGGCTACGGAATATTCGAATTTAAGGTCACTGTTGCTCATTGGGTACCATTTGACGAAAACTCCAATCACCTTGACCATCGAATTCAAGAATGTGTGTATGAAATTTCCTATTAAATATTAAATAAAATTACACTTGTTTTGTTGTCTACATTTAAATTACCATAATGTGGGACGGTGTGTTATTGTTAATAATGTTATGTCCATGTTCTTTGCAATTTCATATATTGTGCTCTCCACGTCGATAGAAACAGCACTGGTACATTCATCAAGCAAAGCATATTTCGGCCTAAAAAGATTTTTTAGATTATTTACTTATATAAATAGATTAATAGAGCACTCAGAAAACAACTCTCAATATTCTTCGATATGAATACTGAACTGGTTATATTTGTACCTGAAAGTTTTTCATATTTTTATTCCAATGGCTTAATATAAAAGAAGTGAGCTATGGATTCGTTGGTATATGGATAATTAATAAGAATTGAGTGAAAATTAAATCTGTGGTGGATATTTTACATCAATAGTCTATGCTCAAAGACAAATTAAATAAATAAATTAAAAATATTGTTGATGTTTAATAACGCACACATGTTACCGGCCGTTCTGAACGACCGTTCCATAAATAACAATTTCAATTAAAATCTAAAAATATCATATAGAAAATATGTCCCCTTTTGTTGGCAGTAACGATAATTTAATCAATGGCCTCAAAAGCTCCCCTTCGGATGTCTGCAAGTTTACAACCCGAACTTAATCATCTGACTCTGGAGAAGTACCAATCACACGACCAACTCTCGTGGGGGGGGGCACGTTGATTTCATGTATGCTAACGATATCATCTTTCTGCAAATTCGGCGTTGAGCATATCTATTTCGAGCGGCGTTGAAGACCGACAAGATACTCGTCTCTCCATCGATTCCAGAAGTGTTGTCTAATTGACACAATGCTTTTCCAACGTTGATATATGGTTCCCTTGAAGACTTTAACGTCAGAATCTGGAAATCTCTTTAGCGGTTCCCCAATCATGAAGTGTCCAGGCGTAAGAACTTCGAAGTCGTTTACACGTTGTAAGAATACAGCAAATAGGGCGCGAATTTACACAGGCTTCAACTTCAGTAAGTACTGTTGCAAATTCTTCGTAAATTAGAAGCGAAGTGGCTAAGGCGCGTTTAAGATGATCTTTGATTCGTTTTATACCAGCCTTCCAGAAGCCACCCATGTGAGGGGCGCTTGGAGGGTTGAAATGCCAAATTGTTTGGGCATCTGCGAAATATGATGACACTCTTTCATCACGAACGCAGTGTTCGTTGGCTAATCGTAGCTCCTTTGCAACGCCAACGAAGTTAGTGCCGCTGTCAGAGTAAATGTGCTGGCAGTACCCTCTTCTGTTAGTAAAGCGTTGGAAAGCAGCGATGAAAGCGATTTAAGTCACATCTCCAGCAAGCTCGAGATGCATTGCCCCAGTACTCATGCCAATAAATGAGATATGTATGCCTTTGTAGATTTTGCGCCTCTTCACTTAGTAAGGATCAGCGTAAGCGACTACGCTATGTAGAATACAGCGGGATGAAGTGACGCGGCTTGGAGGCAGCTCAGCCATGAGCTGCTGTAATGGTTGGCAACTCAGTCGTCTGCAACGAATGCATTTCCCATATATACCGTATCTCGGCACGGGCGAGGTTACGAATGCCTGGTACCCCATATCGTCGTTGAAGCGGCGGCTTGCATTATCTGAGGTCTACCATGTAATGTTAAAAGATATATTTTTACCGCGATTAATTTAGCGAGCGGTGGTTTCTTCGCACTATTATAGGATGTTTAACATAGTCCGATAGCGTTGCGTTTTGGATGCGGCCTCCTTTACGTAAGATACCCCTAGAGTCTAGAAACGGTTGCAATTGTGGTAGACAGCTTAGTGTATTTATTGGCTTGCTTACTCTGCAATTAGAAATTTCCATTTTAAAAACGATAGACTGAGTATAATTTACCAATAATATTTCAGCGCAGGATAAACTGCCTTTCGTATCTCGGCACTAGACCGTGCGAACCCCCTGTTTAATTTTTCTAAGTTTGGAGTTTTGACCTCGAAACAGTACGGATGAATGCCGACCGCTCAGGTAGTTCATAGTCCACCGCTTCAGCCTTGGGGGGAGCGTTGATTGTTCTAGGTCCTCAAGTAGCGTTGTGTGATTGACTGTGTCAAAACCTTTTGACAAGTCCAACGCAACAAGGATCGTCCTCTCCCAGGGTGGCTTCTGGTTCAGGCCATGAACTATCTGGGCGTTTATGACTTAGTGCTGTGGTGGTGCTGTGCACTTTTCGGAAGACATGCTGATGGTCTGCTAGACTCAGGTGGTGAGTGAATGACAATAGTAACAATGCCTCAAGTGTCTTCACTACTGGGGAAAGGAGAGTTATCGGGCGATAAGACTCCCCTTTGTTGGCGGGTTTCCCAGGTTTCAGTAGTGGGACCACTCTTCCGACTTTCCACACATTGGGTATTTAAAGAGTGGACATCGACAAGTTGAGGACCTTGGTGAGATAGTTTACTCCCGTTGAGCCTAGATGTTTTAGCATCAGCATGGTTATTCCGTCAGGACCGATGCATTTAGACGATTTCGCCTTTTTGATGACACTCTGAAGCTCTCCATCAGTGAGAGTAAGTGGTGCGCAGTCTTTTGGCATTTTGCGCAGCCGTCGGGTAACACATCGTTTGAACTTGTCGGTCGAAGGGTGCAATGTAAACTACCGGCTAAAATAGTTCGCGCACTCCTTCGGGGCCGAGGAGGCATGGCCATCGAATTGAATTTCAACCCGGTCGTCATGTCTCCTCGGATAAGACAAGGCCTTGACAGTATTCCAAAGCTTACTCACACCGGTGAAGAGATTACAGGGCTTCAGGTGCTCCACCCATTTTGTCCGCTTATAATGGTTTACCATTCGCCGAATCTCCAAATTGAGATCCCTTATTCGGGAATCACAGGGATCGGCATGGCGTACGGTGTCGCGCTCAGATTGGTAGTCATGCTGCCTAGAGCTCCTTAGGGCCGTAGAGGTCCTTTCTTGACCACTCAACTGGAGTGGCGGCGCAGTGCGCGAGCATGGTGCAGATTGCACAAGCGTTAAGGCTGGTGTCGCGGTATTGCGTTGGCAGCATGGGGCCACGTAACTCGTGGTCCACTCCCTATGGGTCTTAAGGCCTGAGCAGTTCTTAAGATGAATCCATTGCATGTATTGCACCTAATCGAGGTGGAGTTTGGGTGGAGCCTTTTAGCGCATACGCAGCAAAAGAATTCCTAGGGGCCCGGGTTGGACTCGATGCCAGCACGGGTCAAGAGGATACGGAGCAACCCTGCTGCTAGGTGTTGCTCTAGTGACGACAAACTTGGACTAACACTTACCGATCCAAACAAGTTGTTGTTATAACGATTATCTAATCCCCGTTTGGGTGATAAATTCTAGATTCGTTGTCGTCGAGGTCATCTAACGGAAGGCCCAGGAAACGAGCTGTTTCGACGGGGTCGGACCATAGGGAAAGGGGTGTTAGATGAGTGGGGTTTGTTGGGCATGCAAAGAGGTGGTTAGTGTCATGCGGAGACTCATTGCATGCAGGACATGTGTTTGGTATGTCCGGGTCTATTCTGGATAGGTAGGAGTTTAACCTGCTACAGTATCCAGAACGAAGTTGCGCGAGGCAACTCGAGCTCTGTGTCTGCAATGGGTGGTGGTTTGACTCGTATTACGCCATTCACTGAAAGGGAGTCGGTGAAGGTGTTAATGGCTCCACTGTGAATGGCGGTCAGTGCTTGTCTGAAGTTAGTTGCGTCCGAAGTCTGGTCGGCGTGCTGTCTGATGTCGTCGACGTAGTCAAGGAAGGACCTCTTGATGTTCCTAGGAGGCTGCTCCGCTGCAAGCAGGCGTCTGCAGGGGTGGTTTCTGCGAAAACATCCCAGCAGAAACTGCTTGGAGAGGAGCTCGTTATGTTCCTTAACCGGAAGCATACGGGCCTCGCTATGTAGGTGTTCGATTGGGGACATCAAGAGGCACCCCGTGATAGTCCGGAGTGCAGTGTTCTGACAAGTCTGAAGCTTCTTGTTCTGCGTGTCACTACATCCAGGCGACCATATTGCGGCTGCATAATTGAGGACCGGCCGGCCGATTGCCTTGTATGTTGCCAACAACGTTTCTTTGTCCTTTCCCCATGAGCTGCCGGCAAGCGACTTGAGGATTTTGTTGCGGCTCTGTACTTTGGCAGTTATCGCGGTCGTGTGAGGAGTGAAAGAGCACAGACTGTCCAAAGTGACGCCTAAAATTTTAGGGTTATTTACTGTCGGAATTTTTGTGCCATTGACTGAAATGGTAAAGGTCCAGTCTGTATTCCTTCGTCCAATTGGTGAAGATGGTCGCTGTGGATTTAGTGGGGGAGAGTGTTAAGTTCCTTGCAGAAAAGAAGCGAGAAAGATCGGAGAGGTAGCCGTTTACTTTTGAACACATGCCATCGATTCCATTGCCCGACGTCAATATCGTACAGTCATCTGCGTACGAGGTCATTGAAATTCCCGCTGGTGGCTGGGGGAGTTTCGAAATGTAGAAATTAAACAGTAGCGGGGAGAGGACACCGCCCTGCGGAACCCCCTGTTTAATTTTCCTGAGTTTGGAGTTTTGACCTCGAAATAGTACGGATGAGTGTCGACCGCTCAGGTAGTTCATGGTCCACCGCTTCAGCCCTGGAGGGAGCGTTAATTGTTCCAGGTCCTCAAGTAGCGTTGCGTGATTGACTGTGTCAAATGCTTTTGACAAGTCCAACGCTACGAGGATCGTCCTCTCGCAGGGTGGCTTCTGGTTCAGGCCATGAACTATCTGGGCGTTTATGACGCTAAGTGCTGTGGTGGTACTGTGCACTTTACGGAAACCATGCTGATGGTCTGCTAGGCTCAGGTGGTGGGTGAATGACGGGAGTAACAAGGCCTCAAGTGTCTTCACTACTGGGGAAAGGAGAGTTATCGGGCGATAAGACTCCCCTTTGTTGGCGGGTTTCCCAGGTTTCAGTAGTGGGACCACTCTTCCGACTTTCCACACATCGGGTATTTGAAGAGTGGATATCGACAGGTTGAGGACCTTGGTGAGGTAGTTTACTCCCGTTGGGCCTAGATGTTTTAACATCAGCATGTTTATTCCATCAGGGCCGATGGATTTAGACGATTTCGCCTTTTTGATGACACTCTGAACCTCCCCATCGGTGAAAGTAAGTGGTGCGCAGTCTTTTGGCATTTTGCGCAGCCGTCGGGTAACACATCGTTTGGCCTTGTCGGTCGAAGGGTGCAGTATAAACTGCCGGCTAAAGTAGCTCGCGCACTTCTTCGGGTCCGAGGAGGCATGGCCATCGAATTGGATTTCAGCCCGATCGTCATGTTTCCTCGGATTTGACAGGGCCTTGACAGTAGTCCAAAGCTTACTCACACCGGTGGAGAGGTTGCAGGACTTCAGGTGCTCTATCCATTTTGTCCGCTTATGGTGGTTTACCATTTGCCGAATCTCCAAATTGAGATCCCTTATTCGGGGATCAAAGGGATCGGCATGGCGTAAGGTGTCGCGCTCATTTGCTAATACAGCTGCTTCGGCTGGGAAATTAGGGCGGAGTTCCGCTATTCTTCCAGCCGGTATGAAGCGAGCTGTAGCAGCAGCGATCACCTTGCGGAATTGACGCTCGCCAACGATGACGTCCGTAGGAATGGATGGCGTTGAAGGTGCTCTCAGTAAATTCTGTGAAGCCGACCCAGTTAGCTTTGTTAAAGTTAACATAGGTGCGGTTATCCACAGAAATAAAGTCAGGAGGTTTCTCGATCGAGATAATTATGGGCAGATGGTCTGATGCAAGAGTTAGCATAGGTCGCCAGGTTATACTATTTATCAGACCACCGCTAGCGATGGTAATATCTGGCGAGCTATTACAGGTGCCCATAATTCTGGTGGGGGCTTCGTCGTTCATTGTGCAGAATGTCGAATCGTCTATCTGTTCCGCCAGCTCCATCCCCCTACGATCGTTTGACAGGCAGGAATGCCAAAGATCGTGATGCGCGTTAAAGTCGCCTAGCACCAGACGGTTTTCACCACGAAGTAGCGCATCTATATTCGGGTGATATCCTGTTGGGCAACATGTAACTGGGGGGATGTATATATTAAATATTTCGAGCTCGACATCGCCTGACCGGACAGCTATACCCTGACATTCTAGGGTGGTGTCCCTGCGGTCGATGTCAACATCGATTAGACGATATTGCACGGTGTTGTGCAATATGAAGGCTAGGCCTCCACCATTATCCCGCTCGCGATCCTTACGTAAAACGTTGAAACCTGCACAACTCAGAAGATCTGAGCGGCTGTTTAACTTGGTTTCTTGGACCGCAGCTATCGTTACGCGCTCCCGGCTCATAAATGCAACTATCTCCTCGATCTTGCTCTGGAGTCCGTTGCAGTTAAATTGTAAGAGTCGCGTTTGTCGCAGGTGTCCAGTCGTGATCCTGGGGGTGAGTGGGGTGCGTGTAGGTGGTGGTTGTTGCAGCTGTGCTATCCGCATGGGCGGTTGTCACACTATGGTGTTGGTTGGCGACGCCACTGTTTGTGATTGCGGGGGCAGACTCCCACAGCATGGGGCAAAATACGACGCACTCCACTCTCGTGTGGTGCGCAGGCCAGAACACGACAGAAAGTGACACCAGCCAGTACAAGAATTGCACTTGACTGATGTGACATTCCGGCGTATAATGGTCTGACACACGGAACAGACTGTGCGAGGAACCAGGAGTTGCTGTGTGGTTCTCGCACGGGGATTGGAGCTGGATGAAGGTTGGGGGGGGGGAGGTTGGTCAGATTGGGAGTTATGCTGTCTATGTGAGCTCTTTAGGACCGTGGAGGTCCTATCTTGGCCACTCGACTGGAGTGGCAGCGCCGGGCGCGAACATGGTGCAGGTTGCACGGCCGTTGAGGCAGATGTCGCATTATTGCGTTGACAGCATGGGGCCACGTAACTCGTGGTCCACTCCCTGTGTGTCTTAAGGCCCGAGCAGGTCTTAAGATGGCTCCATCCATTGCATGTATTGCACCTAACCGAGGTGGAATTTGGATGGAGCCTTTTTGCGCATACGCAGCAGTAGAATACCTCGGGGCCCGGGTTGGACTCGATGCCAGCACGGGTCAGGAGGATACGGAGCAACCCTGCTGCTAGGCGTTGCTCCAGTGACGACAAACTTAATCTAAAACTTACCGATCCAAACAGGGTTAGATCGTCGAAATAACAGCCCTTGGCGGGATAAAATCCGGGTCAATTCCGGTATCGCAGAACCGGCTGTTGTGGGAATCGCAAACCCAGGGGATCGAATACATTTGTTTGTTAGGCAAGTCGTCAGAATTTACTGCTATAGAAAGCCAATCATGGTTTTTGTGCGTTATTGTACCAAGAGTACGGATTTGGTCTCCATCGGCTAAGAGATGTGAGATTTTTTTAGATGCGTGCGGGAACAGATCTATAAGACTTTGAGATTTGGTTCACTATTTGCCTATTTCGAACCCGCTTTCAGAGAGTGCGTGGGAAACATTTTTTTGGAAGTAAACCGAGTGCATTAAAGATATCAGCACCATTTAGGAAGTCATCCATATACAAGTCTGACTTTATAACTTCTATGACCTCTTTGCTTGCGTTTGACACGTTAAGTGCTGCTCAATTCAGTGACTTTACGGCAAGATGCGATGCTGAAGCAACTCCATATGCGACCCTTGAAAGGCGATAATCACGTTCTGGATCTGCTGGGTTCGAACGCCAGACTATGCGTTGATAATCGGTGTCCTCTTTGGCGACATACACATAACCAATAAAGTCTGCGTTCACCCGACACTATTTTTTAAATGAAGTTAAAATACTATGTCATAAGTCATTCAGTTAAAATTTTCTACATGTATTTCTTCTTTATATTTTTAAGTTCAAAATGCAAAAACAAAAATGTATATTCCTATTTTCATTTTTGTGATAACGGGATTTTAGTGTAAGAAGAAGTAAACTTAGGCACAAGGTGGCATACTTTAAACGTATTATTCACACAAAGGTTTACGCTGATATAATCATTTCTTGATTTGCATACTGGAAATTGAAAAAATCAGATGGAATTTAAAATGATGTTATATGGGAAATAGGCGTGGTTGTAATCCGATTTCGCCCATTTCCGTACTAGCTTTAGCGGTTTAGGCGATATGCACATTAAACTTATTAGGGGGCGGGACCACGGCCACTTTTAAAAAATTTTAACTGCAGATGCCCCTCCTTAATGTGATCCTGTATACCAAATAACAGTCTTGTATCTTATTGTGGAGCTTAGTTATGGCAATTTATTTTGATATTTGATTAATGGCGTTTTGTAAGCGTGGCAGTAGTCCGATTACGCCCAACTGTCTTACGGTACCAAGAAACATGTGTACCAAGTTTCATAAAGATATCTCAATTTTTACTCAAGTTAAAGCTTGCACAGATGGACAGACAGTCACCCAGATTTCAACTCGTCTCTTCATCTTGATCATGTATTGTATATATAACTCTATATATAGCTCGATTAGTTTTAGGTGATACAAACAACCGTTAGGTGAACAAAACTATTATACTCTGTAGCAACAAGTTGCGAGAGTATAAAAATTAAATTCAATATTTTGTTGGATAGCCGCGTTGTTTTAAAACCTCGCTCAATCGATTTGGCATAGATCTTACCAACTTATCTGTTTCCTCATCTGTAATCTGGGACCATATTTCTCTCATAACACTACGCAAAGCCTCTGTACTTGTTATTGTATGCTGACGAATTCTTTTTTCCAACAGATCCCATAGATGCTCAATAGGATTGAGGTCAGGTGATTGAGGGGGCGTTTTAAGTTGTCTAGGAGCTTTGTACAAGAGCCAAAGTCTAACTATTTCCGCAGTATGCTTCGGGTCATTATCTTGTTGGAACCAAAACGTCGAAGATAATCCAAGATTCTCTGCACTTTGTTTCAAATTGTTTTTTTAAATGTTCAAATAACCCAATTTATCCATTGTGGATTCAATAAATTCAAGCTGGCCCACACCACCAGCCGCCATGCAACCCCACACCATAATTCCGCCACCTCCGTGTTTAACTGTACCAACAAGATTTTGCTTTTTAAGGGCAATTCCTGACTGGCGCCACACAATTTGTCGACGTTTTATGCCAAAAATGCAAAATTTTCTTTCAGCCGAAAATATTACTTGTCTCTAGAATTCCGGCGACTTATTTATATAATTATGAGCAAATTCAATGCGCTTTCGCCTGTTTACAAGTGAAATATATGGTTTCTTTCGAGCGATTCTACCATGATATCCAGCTTTTCGTAGAAGTTTTCCGGCAGTTTCGTCACAAATTGTGTTTTTAATGGTTATATTTACGTTTTCAATAATCTTTGTGGACGTAATTCGAGGGTTAACTTTCACCATATTTATTATTTTCCGTTCTTCCCGGGCTGATAATATTAGGTTGGCCGTTATTTCCCTTCCGCTTTTTTGTCTTTTGAATTTCGCGGCTATGTACAAAGCGCTACAGAGCTCGTATCTGGCAACACTATACATAATTTGAAAGGTCTTGACATAACCTACAAAGCAACGCTATGCATGATTAGTTTGGATGTTGCGTTCAACAGTTATAGACGTGTAAACATGGAGTTCACTAACGCCGAAATTCGCGCTATTTTAAAGTTTTCCTTCGTTAAAGGCAAATCCGCTATAGAAACGTTCCATGAGATTAATGGTGTTTTGGGGGATGGTACTCTATCACTTCGAACCGCGGAGGAATGGTTTCGACGATTCAGAGCCGGTGAAAACGACACCATGGATAAGCCGACCGGCGGAAGACCTGTGACGACAAATACCGATCAAATCATGGAATACATCGAGTTAGACCGGCATATGGCATCTCGTGACATCGCCCAGGAGATGGGAGTTAGTCACCAAACCATTTTGAACCATCTGCAGAAGGCTGGATACAAAAAAAAGTTTGATGTTTCGGGTGACGCAAAAAAACCTTCTGGACCGAATCAACGCCTGCGATATGCTGCTGAAACGGAACGAACTCGTCCCATTCTTGAAGCGGATGGTGACTGGCGACGAAAAATGGATCACATACGACAATATCAAGCGAAAACGGTCGTGGTCGAAGGCCGGTGAATCGTCCCAAACAGTGGCCAAGCCGGGATTGACGGCCAGGCAAGGTTTTGCTGTGTGTTTGGTGGGATTGGAAGGGAATCATCCACTATGAGCTGCTCCCATATGGCCAGACGCTTAATTCTACCATCTACTGCGAACAACTGGACCGCTTGAAGCAGGCGATCGAACAGAAGCGTCCAGAATTGGCCAACAGGAAGGGTGTAGTGTTCCACCAGGACAACGCCTGACCACACACTTCGTTGATGACTCGTCAGAAGCTACGGGAGCTCGGATGGGAGGTTTTATCGCAACCACCATATTGCCCGGACGTAGCGCCAAGTGATTACCACCTGTTCCTATCCATGGCGAATGCCCTTGGTGGTGTGAAGTTGAACTCAAAAGAGGCTTGTGAAAAGTGGCTGTCCGAATTCTTCGCAAATAAGGAGGAGGGCTTCTACGAGGAAGGTATTATGAAGTTGCCGTCTAGATGGAAACAGATCATCGAACAAAACGGCGCATATTTTAACTAAATCCGATCACTGTAACACTTTTTATAAAGCATTGAATGAAGAGCAAAAAAGCGGAAGGGAAATAACGGCCAACCTTTATTTACAAAATCGTTCAAAGTTAAATTTGATGCTTTTATGCTTTCCTAATAATTTCACTTTTTATAAAGCATTGAATGAAGAGCAAAAAAGCGGAAGGGCGATAACGGCCAACCTTATATTTTCGGACGGCCAGATCGCGGTTTTGACGTTAAAATTCCGGTTTTTTTAAATTGTTTACGACGCGCTGGACAGAAGAATACGTTCTTTCAATAGTTTGCACAATTTTTCTGAAACTTTTGCCATCTTTCCACAAATTAATGATAATTTTTCTTTCCAACAGACTAATTTCTTTTCCTTTGGTTTCCATTTTTTAAACGACTAATTATATTAAAACACAATAACACATAATCTACGCTAAAAGAACGAACAAATTTATGAGAATTAACGGTATTTCCAATTCAAGCTAACTGAACGCAGACTTAATGGTGCATATGTTTCCTTGTTTTTACACTAAAATTCCGTTATCACAAAAATAACAGTAGGAATATACATTTTTGTTTTTGCAGTTTGAACTTAAGAATATACATTCAGAGTCCGTGTAGGCGAAATTTGTCCATTTCATCCGTTCCAATAAAAATGTCTATTAGCCCGGGCTTGAAATAATGCCAATCGGCTAGTGGCAAATTCACACAATGCGGCAATGAAGACGTCGGTAAAGCGGAGGTTGGAAGATCGTTAGTAATTTTCGGCAAGATGAACGTACTTTCTTGAAATTTAGCATCAAGCGTTCGGGGTGATATGAGAAGCGTAAATTCCCCGTTTGCACGACCTCCTTGTAGTGACCCAATTTCAGTGACATGAACTGATGAAGATGTTCTGGGTAGGCGAAGGCGTTGGGATATACGCTTCGGTGACGAATGAGGCATGCGAACCGTTGTCAAGGAGTGGGCGAGCGGGTTGCCAACGACCGGTATAATCTTGGACCATAATTTCAGCGGTTGCTAGTAGAATGACGCGATCAGTGTCGGCGTAGTGTGCGGTGACATTAAAACGTTGTACATTTTGAAGGAGCATCGAACCTTACGTGTTGATCGGTAAAGCTTGCGTGAAGTAAAGTATGGTGAGGTTCTTAGCATATGAGCCACAAAGACGTGCTATGGCAACTAGTGAGGATATGCCCTTTGCTTAGGCAATTTATACACGTGCCTAACTTCTTAATAGCAGTTAGTTTACCCTTGGAGTCGAGTTGGGTGAACTTTAAGCCAACCCAGATTTTATGCTCACCGTTACAATAAGCACAATTCGGTCCCTTATTAGCGGTTGATGTAGCGTTATGTACTTCAGGTTGTGTAAATGCCGTATGGAAACCATTCTTTGTTGTTGTCGTTGTCTTTGCGGTAGTGTTGAGTAGTGGTACCATCTCCAATGGGCATGCGCGGTTTTCAAGAAATTCTCGAAGAGCAGAGAAAGATGGTAGATCGTCCATGACAAGCGATAACTCCCATTGCTTACGGGTTTCGTGTGCTAACTTTGAAACGGTGAGATGAATAAGCCAGTCATCCCAAAACTCATCTGGTCATTCGAGCGCATGTAGAGCACCAACGCGTTAAAGTATACAATTTAGAACTTGCTTTATTTCCTTGGCAGTGGCCTTAACTGCGCTCCCAACTGACATGAGTACTTTGATGTGGCTATTTTTGTCCATCCGAGAAATTGACATTCGTATGAATGAGAGAACAAAAGGCGTCATGAAAAGGAAGCAATTGAGTGGGATCACCACTAAATGAAGGCAACTGCAGTTTTGGAAGTAGGTACAGGAACAGGTGAATCTTGAGCGATAGTTTGCAATGTCTGCTGCCTTTGAGTTAGCCACAGACGTTTCAGGTTAGCTTTACCGGTGCTTTCCATTCCTCACCTTAATGCGTGCCTGCTCCCCCACGGAAACGTTCTCGTCTACATGTGTCAGCTCCACCTCTTGTTGCGCTATGCAAAAGCGAATCCATTGTTCCTCTAACAATTGGAGGTAAGTCGTTATAACCTCAATGTCTACCGACAGAGCATCCTCTTTGCTAGATTGCAAATAGCGTTTGATAGCATTTAGCGCGGAGTCCCGAATTTTCACAAAAGACATGTTTAATGTTGAAAATGCGAAAAATATTCAAAATAAAAGCGGTTTTACGGAATATCATTAAAAGGCGATGATATCCGGCTCAAATGACCAAAATATGTTGATGTTTAATAACGCACGCGGTTATATGCGGAAGATTTAAGTGGATTATTGCGGATTGCAATTAAATACGACCTATCTTAAAGGATTAAATGATCCGAAACTCCTCTCTATGCGCTTTGAGAGAGCTCATGATCTCGTGGTTTACTTTGGCAGCACTGAAAGTTCATGAGCTACTGAACAGGTGACAAGCAAAACAAAGAGCTACCGCTAAGAATCCCGCAGAAATAAATTGCGATATCAGTGAGTTTTGTGAGATCAGATTTTTTAGTGACTTTTACGTGTGTTTCTAATCTTTATTTAGAGGTATTTAATATGGTTTTGTTTTTTAAGAAAGAGTAGGTATTTTGTCTCAGGGTATTGTTTTGCTTAGCAATACCAATTTTCAACGTATATATAATACATATTTTGGTTAGAATTCACCGCAAATATTATTTAAACTTTGACTCCGAACACATTATCAAAAAATAAATAGGTTATTTAAAATTTGCAAGTGTTTAAAAATATTTAAATATTTTGGTTAATTAAGATTTAAAATTTAATTTTAAAAATCATTTGTGATTAAAATATACATGTACATATATTTAGACCGCATATAGTATATCTAGCTTGTTAAGCAAATTTTAATTTTGTATACTTTTCTGTTAAATGGAAACCAAAAAATATCTAAGAAATACATTAAAAAAGCACAAAACTTATTTCTTTTCTTAGTGGGACCACTGTAAAATGTTATAAAAAATGTAAACTTTGACAGGACTCTCCCGATTCAAGGTGTTTCGTATCATGTTATCCATGCTATCTGTTCGAAATCCTTTATTGAAGAGAGCGAAATAACAGAAGCTAGTTTGACAGCAAGCACATAATTGCCCAAAAGCCCAGCAAGCTTTAAACATATGTTTATAAAGGTGATGCCAGATAGGCGCGAACAAATATTAATGTTTTTAACTCATATAAAAATATCGTTCTAAATTAATGAGAAAAACCCTTGAGCTGTATTATTAATAAAAAACGAAGACTCAAAGAAACTTGGTCATGAAACTACGTTAGTCATTTAACTTATTCACTTGATACACGTTAACGAAACGTTACGTTAGGAATTATTTAAATAGAAATCAGAGGCAATTACGTTGTTTAACCAAACGCTTACGTTGTTAGCAGTAGTTTTCAAATAAAATTAAATTTTTGTCATTTTCTTAAATTATATGTTAGAAAAATACTTCGAATGGAATAAATCCGACAAATAGTTTCGGATTATTTGATAATTAGCTAAGGGTTCGCGGGTGCTCTGGAAAGTTCGAGAACAGTTAATAGTAACATTAAAATATCGCATTAATATACGTGTATGTGTGTGCATTTGAAAGAAATATTTTCTTCATTAGTGAAAAATAACTTGCTTAGCTGTATTAATCCGACTATTTTAGATACATGTGACAGTTTTCTAAATATTTGTTTAAAATTGGCGAAGTGATGTGTAGCATATGCAATTTTACAGCAGCGTTTATAGCCGTGTATTTCAATTGATTAATATTTAATTATTATTATAATTAATAATACATATGTTTTATTTTTATTTGCAGTTATAACTTTTAAGTAGTTCTGTAAAACATCGTTGTACATATTACAGGTGACCAAATTTACCTAACGGCAAAGGAAATGCGAGGTTTTGTTTTTCGCCAAATAGCTACAGTAGATAAAGACGGTTAATCTTTTTCACAGTTAGTAAGTTTATATTTAAAACCTTACTTAGTACGCATATGGATAATGGTTTACCTGTGATAAAAGAGTCGTGCTATTGCCATGCGCTGTTTTTCTCCCCCAGAGAGAATATCCTTCCAATCTCGTACGGCATTAAAACCATCACTATAATATAAAAATAAAAACAAAAATAGATCTAACAAACATTATTTCATAATAATTACCGCTGTGCTATATGTTCTAAACAGACCATTTTTAAAATGCCTCGGAGCTGATTCTCTGTAAAACCTTTGCGTAACATATCTTCTCGACTGTCAGGGTAAATAATCTGATCACAAAGGCTTCCCGTTGACATGTATGGACGTTGGGGGATGTAAAACATACATGGTTTATCCTCTACAGGACGAGGTATAAGCAATTCACCAGCATAAATTGGCCATAGACCACTTAATATACGAAATAAACTGGATTTACCACAGCCATTTGGTCCGGTAATAAGGAGATGCATTCCTTGCTCAATACAAAGAGTCAGACTTGATACGACAATATCACAATTAGGAGTGACCACAGGTACAGCTCGTAATGTGATGGTCATATCATTAGGCGTATCCGTGTAGATAATGCGGCCCTTGGCAATTGGCTTACCATCTTTAAACTCAATAATGCCATTTATTTCGTTGTTTTCAACGATCGTATTTTTATGATAAACACCTTGAGCAGTCTCTTCAAATACTTGCAACATTCCAGCAACACGATAAGTATACCCAGCCAAAGCGACAATTTCCTTATATGATGACATCAACCGCTCAATGGCATCGGCAGCAGATATAAGTAAATTTCGTGCAGTAGTTAAATATTGTGTTCGCTCACTAACGCTTGAGTTCAGCACTTCTTTAGATACTGGATCATAGAGATTTGTTTTGTGTAATGCTGTGCCTGACGTCAAAATCGGTAGCGAAACCATTATCATTCCCGTCCCAGACCAGATGTATTTCATGAAAAACTGTTCTAGCATAACAAACCAGAGTTTTTGTATAAATATGTTGTTCATTTGATTAACTAAACGGTTATATGCTTGACGAAGTTGTTGCAATTCCACCTACAAAGGTTGAATAGTATAAATTATTATTATATATTAATGAAATTGGAGAATTTCATAATACAATAATAACAGTAATAGTTCCTAGATATACCGCCAATTAAAGCACATCTTTACGGGATCCCTGTGATACATCAGCTGTTATAATATATCTTTGTTTAATGGATCTTTGACAATCTATAAAACCATACACTAATATGTGTCATAAATATTAATTTTTGCAGTTTCTTAAAGTATAGCTAATATTCTCTGGAAATTTGAAGTAAATCCGGCAAATACTTTTCCAGTTATTTATAATTTGCAAAGGGTTCTCGGACGCTTCAAATGCTATTTTCTCAAAACTATGTTTTTTGAACTATTATCCACTAACGAAACGTAACCAAAATTTTCCTGAGGCTGCATTCTGTTAATTAAAAAAAAAAAGGTTTGATCAAACACTAGATTAGAAGAACTTAATCGTTCCGTTGGTATGGCAGCTTAAGTGGTCCGATATCGGCAGTTCCGATAAATGAGTAGTTTCTTGGGGAGAAAAACACGTGTTCAAAATTTCAGAGCGATATCTCAAAAACTGAGGGACTACATACAAAAAAAAAAAGGAATTCAATTTTTATAGAAGTGAGGGTAAAACGAAAGGGGAACCAAAAAAAAATTGAAAGTGAACTGCATTAATTTTATGGAAATATGCGCATAGGTCTTTAAAAGTATGTATGGCAGTAGTTCCTTGTATTCAGAATTTGTACTAATTAAGGACCGCCTAGAATTTGAATTTGTAACTATTCATTTTTTTGCCTAATGATATGTTTATTAAAGCGCTTTAAGAACTAAACTAAAACTTACTTTATGGCCACCGTAGAAGGCTATTTCTTCAGAATTCGTTATAATACGAGAATGTATATGACGTAAATACCCGTAACGATTAGCCTCCTCGGCTACAAGTTGGCCAAATTTCGGCGAAACAACTCTGATTATATGTGCTGTTAACGATATCACTATAATGGCGAGTGTTGGGCCTATTAAGAGAAAATTCATTTATACATTCACAAAGAAATATTTATAATAAATAGTTTGGTACCTGAAACAATGTTGGCTTTCATTTTTTGGGTGGATCGCATTAAAGCGAACCCAATAAGCATCAGGTCAAAGCATGGCTTGGTAACGCTACTATATAGATGTGCTACTGAGGTAGCAAATACTGCTATATCCTCTGTCAATCTAATTACATACAAATTATTAATACGTACAACTATAATTAGGTGCTTACTTTAATTGTATTACCTATGATCAGCGTTTTCTATTCGTCCATCCAAATTAGAAACCCGATAATAATTTTGATTTTTGAAATATAAACGATATGAGTGTCGCACCAATCTAGTCCTAAAAAAAGTAAGATGCGAAAATATTATGAAAATATAAATACACAAGAGGAAATGTCCTTTGAATTAGATGCAATATCTTATATTAAGGGTGGTAAAACTTTTTAAAACCATTTTTCCCTTTTTGATTTTCCTAACGTATGATATCTTTAAATATACTCTGAAAATTTGACGTTAATTCGCCTAATACTTTACGGTTATTCGATAAGTAGCGAAGGAACCTCGGGCGCTCTCTAACGTTCGTATAAAACTTCAAATTCGTTTTTCCCAAAACTATGTTTGTTGAACTTGTGAGTATTGTCGCTCGAAAACCGCTCGGTAGATTTCAATGAAATTTATACAACTTTTTGAAAACATGAAAAACTAGTTCCGGATCGAACAGGCACTCGAATTTCTATTAATAAAACAGATTTTTTTGTCCGACTGATTTTAGATGAATCTCCAAGAAATAGTGATGGTCACTGCAAGAAGGTTGGAACCGGATTCTTAATTTCTGTCAAATTCAGTCGAAGTTGTTTTACTTTTATAAAATTTAATAAGACATATATACAAATTTTATTAAAATACTGATAAAAATAAATTGTTTAAATATAAATTGTAAAATTCATGTCACTGACTACACCTAAACCCTTAATGCCACAATAACTTATAACTAAGCCTTGTTTAAAAATGAACATGTGCGTTGGTGCTCATCACTTTCAGTATGCAGTATGTATTTTTATTAATCTACATACTAAGAATATCAAATAAGATAAGATAAGCAATATGTAAGAACAAATACAGGACACATGTCCTGCGTGCAATGAGTCTCCGCATGACACTAACCACCTCTTTGCATGCCCAACAAACCCCACACATCTAACACCCTTTTCCCTATGGTTCGACCCCGTCGAAACAGCTCGTTTCCTGGTCCTCCCGTTAGATGACCTCGACGACAACGAATCTGGAATTTATCACCCAAACGTGAACTAGGTAACCGGTACAACAACAACAAATACAGTCCACTAATCTTAAATATGTATGTTCAAATATAATAAACAAGTATACATACTAGGGTGCTTTTTTTTGAACTATTGTTTTTTCGATCCCATGGTGAAATTTTGTTGGAAATACCAAAAAAAAAATTCCCTGAAAGTTTGAGCTCTTAATATTAATATTAAGTACTAGACCAAGGCCTGTAAAGTTTTTCCATCTAAAATACACGTAAAACTTGATTTTTTTTCTTCTTAATTTTATAACTCAGCGGCCTTTGATACACCTGTGGGGTAGTACGGGCCCCCAAACCTAATTTTTCCATGAAATTCGCGTTTTTTTGGATTTATCTCGTAAACAACACTAGCTTCAGAAAAATAGAATAGAAAGTAAATAACAAACTTGTAGGAAAGTCTTTGGCACCAAATCAATAATATTAATACCCTTTGAGATACAGAGATTTTAAGTTGAAGTGGTACGGAATTCTAATTAAACAATTTAATTTAAAAATTCCGTACCACTTCAACTGACTGAAACTTTTTACATATGCATTATGTGTGCGATCGCTGGGTAGATCATTGGTTTATATTATATATATATATATATAAAATTACCACAAAGCGGTTTAATTATTATAAAAGTTCGAAAGAAGATCGTTGTTTTGTATACCTAAAACATATTTTCTGTTGCTCTGACTATCCAATTTTCGATACACTCATAACGCGCGTAAAACATTAGAAAAAAACTATGTCAGCGCATTGTTTGGGAATAATCTACGTAGAGACATGTGTCTCCAAAACCACATATTAACCAAAGGCCATTTTAATACCTATATACATATATTAACTAAAAGCACTTTATACACTACTAAGCCAAACACTATATATAAAAATTATTTTAGAAATATAAAATCTTTATTTATGTATCTGCTTGTTTAAAGCTTAACAATAAGTAATAAAATCGAATAAAAAATAAATATATTTAAAACTAAACAATCTCAGGTTGTAGTTGAACCCCACTGGTATTACGTAATTATACAAATTTTACTACTTAACTAATATCTCTATGACATCTTCATACTTAATGGGAGTGGTTTAGATTATCAAACTTTCTTTGTCTGAAAGAGACCAATAATATCAGAAGTCCGTTGAACCCTACGTATGTTAAATATTTTCGCAACTTTTAATAACTGTGTTTAAAACTTGTGGAGTTTATAAAATTGTTCTATGATTTTCAGGAAATGCGCAATGTTAAAATTCCTTGAATGTGGAAAGTATTCATAGTAAAATATATTCCCAGTAACATTAGCAAAGCATATTTTATTGGATACAAGCTGTGCAGCTTTTGAAACCTATACACTTCAATAGCTTTTTATATTACGCTCCACACACATTTCAAATTAATTTTTTGAGCAGTTTGAAAAGGAAATTAACAAAATAAGTTTTACTTAATAGTAATAATAAAATAAAATTAATAATAATATTCGAAATTAAAGATAACCACTCGTTGACATTAAGAACAAATTGTAAATTAGTATCTTATCGCATTAAAATAAGTCCTATTTTCTAAACTTTCTAAACTCCCAATCATGAATATATATAAAAACAGTTATTTATTTTTTAATAGGTATTTGTAATTAGGTTAATAGTTTATTACCTGAAAGCCAATGAAAGCTTGCTTTCCAGGAATCTTATCATTGAGTTTATAAATGTAGCTGGTATAGCTATTCCAAACCATTTTAAAAGTACTATAACAAACTGTTTCACATCCTTCTGTACTATAAATTTTACGATGGCACCTTCCAACGCAGCTACATAAATTGATAAAAATGTTCTAGATATTAAACACAAAGTATGAACGATTAATAGGCCGCTTTCGTAACATATCACTTTTGGTACGATAATTTTTATGAGCTTTCTTAATTGCAGAACGAATTCTTTGTTAAGGCCAGGTTCTAGATGTAAAGATTGCCTTTTCAATTGTGTTGCTATAATCAATTTTTCTGCTTCAGCCAATTTCGAATCTTCATACTCCGTGGCATTAACTATTTTTTCATTTAGTTCCTTATACAAAGTTCTATTATAGTTTTTGCATGTATGTTCAACGTTGTTCTTATTCACAAACTGCTTTCCAAATAACGGATATGTAGTCTTAAAAGTATAGGCACAGATTGCCGCGCAGAGTATCACTCTACTGATTATGGTTTTCGATAAACCGTTTTCGTCGTATTTCTGCATCGCCAGATCAATGTATTTCGAAAAAACCGCCATTATACTAATATAGTAATTTCAAAAAAATTACATATGCTAATATTATCGTTGTCGGCGTTTGTTTTGAAAATGTCTAAAATACAAAATAATCATTTATTCTTCATTTACAAAAACAAAGCAATTACAACTAAGCATATATAGTAATAAAAAAAACGTATTTGAGAACATGATATGGGCTTTGTTATTATCAAATTTCATTTATTTATAGTGTTTGAGGGATGCTAGATTTATTTTTTTTAGCACGTTTGGTTGAAAAGGCTTTGGTGGTATGTGAGATGTGAACATTAAAGCTATTAAAAGGCGGAGCTACTCTCTCAAACTATTTAAAAAGTTTCAAACCACAATAATCCATTTATATTTCGATGTCCTTTACCAAATTACAGTTTTCATATCTTCATTTGTGTCTTGGTTACGTATTATACTCTATGTCACCATGTAGCGAGAATAATTACTTACTTTAAATTGTTGAATTTTTAATCTTTAGAAATAGTATCGGAGCGAAGTTCCCGTAATCACTTATTATATCACTTTTGATGAATACGGATTTAACTACATACATCATCAGAAGACAATAGAAAATTTAACGATGTTACTTTGGACTCGAGGTCTTTAACTGTGACCTCTTAGTACATCGTAAAATAGCGCAAAAAAATAAATTTCCTCATTCACATACGAGCATATATCTAAAATGAAAAAAAATATTCTACTACTGATATTCAAACCAATTTGAATTATGCTTATATTCAAAAGCAGAAGCTCAAATTTTGTACATATATGTAATATGAAGTGAATCATAATAAAAAAAAAACAGCTATTATTCGAAATTGTTTATGGTAGATTATTCTGTAATTTAAGTGACGATATGCATTTCGTGACAATTTATTGAAAAGCTTTGTTATAAGCATGCAAACATTTTTATAAATAACTTCAGACTTTTCTTTTTAACAACTTTTGCAACTTGAAAGACTTTTAATCAATGCAATATAAGTGTTGATAAATTTCTTCTATTTTTATAGATTTATTTATTGTTGTTGTAGCGGCAGAATTTTGTCGAGTTGACAGTCCTTGGCCGGAAAAAGTCCGGGTCCGTTCAGGTTACGTAGACCCGACTGTTATGGAAACGGATAGATTTATTTATGAATGTTATTTGTTCTTCAGAAAAACAGATGGTAATTTCATTTATAGAAATTATTTACGTCAATCCTATGCAAACCTAAGTCACTTATCACCATGGTATATGCTTATCACTTTAATTTTTCCTAGCTGGATAAAGCCTAGTAGGGATGGAAAACTCGATTTCGATTGTACTCGAGAATCGATTTTTTACTTAAAATAATCAATTGTTTATAGCATAACAGTCACCGACATTTCATATGGAAGGGTCCATACTTACCTCCTTATCAAACCAATTTTGTAGTTGTTGTTGTTGTAACGGTTACCGAATCCCCGTTTGGGCGATAAGTTCCAGACTTGTTGTCGTTGAGGTTATCTAAGGGGAGGCCTAGGAAACGAGCTGTTTCGAAGGGGTCGAAACATAGGGAAAGGGTGTTAGATGTGTGGGGTTCGTTGGGCATGCAAAGAGGTGGTTAGTGTCATGCGGAGACTCATTGCACGCAAAAAATTTGTCATAAGTTATGCCCGTAGTAGCAACGCAGAAATCAGTTATTCTCTTTTGTTTTTATTTCACCAATGTTGCCATTGTCCTATTTGTATACACGATTTTTCACACAATTAGTTTTTTGGTTATAATTTTTCATATTGTGAAAGCTTAAAACTAAAATCCAACTATTAAAAATAGTTTATCTATTAATAAATATGTGTATTCTACTATGGTTTTGAGTTAATTTAGCAAACTTTCAAATATATTTTAAGTTAATTTTTAAATTACTACAAAATATTGAGATTGGCAACTCTGCGTTGCAATAGATTGCTCTCTCATTCTCAGCTCACTCATTTCTACGGAAAAATCCAATTTTCGCGGATATCCTGTTAAAGCGGTAATGACTGTTTATTTGCTTTGCGCTCTCATAATTTAGGTCGTATCAGCTGATTCGGTCCACGGTTTTGCGTCGGTGACTGCTTGTTCCATTAAAGTTGACCCGTACCTTCCGAAATCGATTCTTGATATTCGAGAGCACATTATTAATAGATTTACAATTACATGTTATTATATTTTCAGTATACATATATATGAATATACTTGTAGCGCCTAGCACCATGTGGATTTATTTTTAAAAAGTATATATTGGATGTAATGTCCACTGTAATAAACATGCGAAGCAGCTGATATATAGCAACAGTACGATTACTTTGATTAAACACACAAAATTAACTTCTTTTTTGATTTTTATGCTTTATTTTTTTTATTAATTTGAATATCCATTAATGGCATTGCGATTTTATAAATAAATTTTTGAACTATAAGGAATAAAAATAAAGTATATATAGAATAGATTATCGAAAGAATCGATTACAATCTTGTGACGTTTAGCAATTGGAAAAAAGGGACGGCCAGATTAAAATCCTAATATGTAAACAGAGAGATTTGTGCTGCTTTTGAAGATCACTAACAAAAATTGGAAAACAATGATAATGAAAGAAAACGCGAAATTGAAATGTATGTGATGATATATATTGTGATGTCATGCTTATTGGTATTGATTTTCAGTTGAAAATTTTTAAAAACATTTATTAATTGAGAGCTAATACATATATTGTTTTGATTACGTATAGAAAGTTTAAAAATGAATTGTTTAATATATCACAAAATCACAATAAAAGGAGTTTAAAAAGTATCTGCATATGTTTAAAGGATACAAGTATAATAATATTTAATCCTAAAAAATGATGGGTATTTTAATTTAAATTCCCAAAAATTATTATTTTGTCCGATCTGGCTACAACAGAAAATGTTATAAAAAACGCTGTTTTTGAGGCGCTCTCACACTGAAAAGAGTTGGGCATCCCATTACCCCTGGTTAGAATGGAGTGTGGATCTCTGGTGTGGAAGCTGACCCTGCAAGACGTATGTAACACATATACAAATCCAATCGCACTTTTCCAGCAGTTTCTCAACACATACTAACTGGTGATTCATATTCAAAAACAAACGACGATGGCCAAGGTGGCCACGTCGGGGAAAAAGCCTCCAGATCGGTCGGCGGTAAAATTTTATAAGTGCCATGATGACACTAAGTTTGAATCGGTGGTTTGTGTTATCTGTGAATCAGTGTATCATTATAATGACTTTGTGAGAAGAAAATACGGAATTCTTATAAGTGACTGTCTTGGAGTTTGCAAGGAACATAAAGAGGTAGACCTAACCTCTATTGATGTGCACGTGGTAACACAAGAAGCGAGAAATACAACAGCACAAATAAAGTACCAAGCACAAAGTGAAATTCTGAAAAGAGAACAATTTTATGTAAAAAAGATAAAAAGTCTTGAAAAGAAAATAAATGAACAAGAAGATATAATTAAAGAAAGAGAGACACATGTAAATGAACAGCGACAGCAGTTAACACTTCTGGAGCAACAAGTAACTTTAAATAATAAATTAATGCAGGAAAATCATGAAGATATGGATCAAGATGGAACAGATCACAATGAAAGAGTCATTGAAAAGGCAGAAATAGAAACTTTAAAAATGGAAATAGATCTACTAAAAAAATTGAATCTAGAATTAGAAGACAAAAATAATATACTGAAGGAATTACTCAATAAAGAGAAAAAAAGTGAAATTAGAAGTCTCAATGCTAATACTTTGGCTGAAGTAATTGCAGGAAATATCTTAAAACCAAAAACAGCACACAAAATAACGATAAAGAAAACAAATGAGAAAGGAACATTAAAAGAATTAAAACAAAAAGTAGCAGAATGCCTAATAAGTCAAAAAATGATACAAACAAATAAAGTTTATGAAAAGACAGATAAAAATGAAATAATAGTAAGTGTACGTGATAATCACAGTGTAGAAAAAACTGTTGAAATTGTAAACTCTAAGCTATCTGACATGTGTGACGTTAAAGTAGAAGAGATCAACAAACCGAAGCTAAAAATAGTAGGAATTCAAGCCTTTGCAAAAGAAGCAAAGAGCAAATTCAAGAAGACATCAATCAGAGAAATTCGTTTAATGTTGTAGAGGGATGTACAATATTACACATGTATACTAATGACAAAAAGGGAACATAAACAGTTTTGATTGAGGCACCTGCTGAAATATATAAAAGAATTAGAGATAACGGAAACAAATTATATATTGGAAATCAAAAGTGTAGAGCATATGATTATATAGGCATAAAACCATGCTATAACTGTGGTATGCTAACACATAAAGGACAAAAGTGCAGAAAAAGTACAGCCACGTGTCTGAGGTGTGCTGGAAATCATACAACTAGAGAATGCAAAAGTACAGAGGTTAAGTGCATCAACTGTGAGTATAGCAATAACAGATATTGTACAAATCTTCAAACAGACCATGAAGCAACTTGTTATGAGAAGTGTATGATATTCAAAAGGAGAATTGAAAAGTATATTGACAATACCGACTACAGAGTGAGACCTGATGTGATGACTGCCATAGGTAAGGCACTGAATAACGTGAATAATAGACGATCAACTCATAACCAACCTGATTAATAATATTGTTTCGAATTTTAAAATGAAATTGTACAACAAACTGTGGCATACGATGACTTAGAGACTCTTAATGATCATTTAAATAACAAAAACAACATTTGTATGTATATTAATGTTAGAAGTTTAAATGCGAATTTCGAAAAATTACAAATTTTACTTAGGAGACTCAGGGTCAAACCGTGTGTTATAGTTTGAGCCGAATCCTGGAAAATAGAATATTATCAATGTTATAAACTAAATTGTTATGACATATATTACAACAAAAGTATAATAAACAAATCGGATGGCGTTGTAATATACGTTAAAAAAATATAAGTCAAACTACAAAAATTATAGAAGTAGAAAAATTAAAAATTCTGAACACAATAATAAACCTAAATAATAATAGTGTATTAGAAATATCATCTTTGTACAGATCTCACGATCGCAGCTATCTAGAATTTATAGTAAATCTGAAAAATTATTTAAAAATTAAAAAGAATGTTAAAAATCATTTTATAATTGGTGATTTTAACATTAATATATTGAAATGTGACAATATAAGCGAAGAATTTTTAAATAATTTCATAGAACATGGATTCTTTCCAGGTTTCACAAGTACAACTAGACCTTCTGATATAAATAGCGAAAGAGGAACGTGTATTGACAATATTTTTATTAAAAACAATGAAAAGATTAGTGCAAAAACTTTTAAATTAAATATACCAATGCCAGACCACTTTCCACTTTTTGTTGATATCAGGATGTCATTAGAAAAAATAGATAAAGAAAAAAGTGAAAAAAAAATATATAATTATAAAAAACTAGCAAACATAGCAAGTACAATTAATTGGTCGCGGTATGCGAAATATGATCCAAATGAAGCTATAAACTTAGTGACACAAGAAATACAAAACTGTCTTTAAAAGTCCGAAATTGTAATGACCAATAAAGGTAAAAAAAGAAAAAATTTGCCACGAAAAACTTGGATTACGAAATCAATTGTAAAATCATGTGGAAAAAAGGAAGCGTTGTACAAACATCTAAAATTAGATCCATTTAATGTAAATTTAAGAAACAAATATAAAAATTACGTCAAAATATTGAATAGAATAATAAAAGACGCTAAAATTAACTACGAAAAAAAAATATTGAACAAAATATTGAAAATTCTAGAAAATTATGGGAAATAATTAATGCTAAGATGGGTAAGAATATATATAATGATAACAGAATAAGTGAAATAAAAATGTCTAGCAATGAAATAATCAGGGATAAAAAGAAAATTGCAGACATGATGAATTCTTACTACTGCACTATGGGAAAAGAAATGAGTAAAAATATAATAATTCCTAAAAACAAAACAATAAATTTACCTCAAATGAGTGCGAACTCAATCTTTATAAAACCAACTACAAAATCGGAAGTTTTGAAGATAATTGATAATTTGAAAAACAAAAATGGTGGTATTGATAAGATAAGTGCCAAATCTATTAAGATAATATCTAGTCTAATAAGTGATACGTTAGCAAGTATATTTAATAATTGCATAGATAAATCAATTTGGCCAAATGCACTAAAAATGGCAGAAGTGATTCCTATTTTTAAATCTGGTAGTAAACAAATAATTGAAAACTATAGACCGATATCATTAATATCCAATATTGCCAAAATTTTTGAAAAAATTATTTATAATAGAATATCAGATTTTATAACAAAAAATAAATTACTGAGCTCAAAACAATTTGGCTTTATCAAAAATAAAGGGACGAAAGATGCACTAAATTATATCACAAATAAAATATATGAGAATTTAGACAAAAGTACTCCGATAGCGATAACCTTCATTGATTTAGCAAAAGCTTTTGACACTGTCAATCATAGAATACTACTGGATAAGTTAGACGCATACGGTATAAGAGGAAAAGCCAATAATCTAATAAAAATCTATCTTAATGGTAGAAAGCAAAAGGTCAGAATAGGTCAAAATAATAGTGATTTCAGAAACATGGACACAGGAGTACCACAAGGGACAATCCTGGGTCCATTGCTGTTCATATTATACGTAAATGATTTATTGTTAAGTATGCCTGAAAATATAGTATCTTATGCCGATGATACCGCAATTTTTTCAATTGGTAAGGATTGGAGAATTGTAGAATCATCAATGAATAAATACCTTGAAGAAGTAGCATTATGGCTTGCATTGAATAAATTAACATTAAATATAAAGAAAACGGTATATATTGCCTTTGGAAACTATAGTGATAGTGTTCCAAAGGATTTAAATATAACTATAAATAAAGAAAAGATAAAAAGAGTAGATAAATGTAAATATTTAGGTATCATTTTTGATTTTAAGCTAAGATGGAATGAGCATATTGAGCATACAATCAATAGAACAAGATATCTACTTTTTATTTTTCATAAATTATCAAAAATTATGACAACAGATACACTGTTAATGATCTACTACGCATTCTTTCATAGTAAAATATGCTATGGCAATATGGCATGGGGAGGAGCATATAAAAGCATTTTACAACTACTACAAAATCTTCAAAACAGAATACTTAAAATAATAAGTAAAAATTTTTTCACACAAAAAAAACCAATAAATTTTACAAAAATTTTTGCACTAGAATGTCTCAAGTATAATTATAACGTTTTAAAAAATAAATACATAAACTCGAACAGTACTACGAGACGTAAATTAATACAGCTTCCAAAAAACATACAGAACTGTAAGTAATAAAAATAATAAAATTAAGGCAATAAAAATATTTAATATGTTGCCAAATGAACTGAAAGAACTTGATATAAGTACGAAAACTTCTCATAAAAAATTAAAAGATTGGATTAGTGAAAAAAATATATATAATTACTATTAAAACATGAACAATGATCTCAAAGACATAGATTATAAAATGGGTAAAGTTAAATAAAATGGGTTTTTCTTGTTTTGGATATTATATTTCGTTAATAAGTATATTTAGATAAGACTTGATCCTGTTAGTGTTTAACAGATGATTTAAGTCTATAATCTAAATAGGAGTTACACCGACGTTGTTAAAATAAATATTATTGTATTAAAAAATGTATGTACTGTTACTTAGAACATAACTGTGTATATTAGTTTTAAGTTAGTTTTTTTAAGGTGAACAAGCATGGTTAAGAGAGTCTTGCCGTGTTTGTCTCACGTCTCCAGACTGACGAACAGGAAACTCGTTTTCCTCTGTCTGATTACTTTGTGATTTGTATTACCTTGTAATGTAATGTACTGTTACTCTGGTAAATAAATAAATAAATAAAATCCAATACAATAATTTATCAATAGAAGGGAATGAACAAAATTATAGTTCATGTATTTGGGGTATAATCCTCTTTTATTGTTCATTTTAATTCGCTTTCACAATATATATATATATATATATATATATATATTATATATATATATACTCCTGCGAATGGCAGGCATCTTGACGTGGTGCAGGGGCTTAGGTCGCGAGGCATTCTCGGCATCTCCCAACCAATGTGAGAAGTGCTGCCTAGCAGGTAAGGGAGTTTCAGGGGCTAAACAGAAGTTTAGCTCCCTGGACGCCCTTTCGCCAGAAGAGCGGGCGCTGTTCGAGTAGCATGCAAGGGATGACGACGACGACATGCCCTCGTGCAGCGGCGCTCAGCAGGTGAAATTGACTGCGGCTGGCGCTGAAAAAGCGAACATGGGGTGCGAACCCACCTTTATAACCAGTGTAAGAAGGGAGGTGCTTGACATCACTCTTGGTAACTAACTCATGACAGGGCTGATCGGGCAATGGAGAGTGTCTTTGGAACCCTCCGTAGAGGTTAGGCAGCTCCCTCCCAGGCGTATCCCCAAAAACACGGACTGGGCCACCTTTAGGGATACGCTTGAAATAAATCTCAAGATGAGGGGGCAGCTGGACAGCAGTGCCACTGCTTTCGGACTGAAGAGCAGATTGTCTGCGCTAAATCAGTCCCTTATGGAAGCA
Source organism: Bactrocera oleae (assembly GCF_042242935.1). NCBI lineage: Eukaryota > Metazoa > Arthropoda > Insecta > Diptera > Tephritidae > Bactrocera > Bactrocera oleae. The sequence goes on from NC_091541.1 coordinate 32,775,134, forward strand.
TACAAAAGTAGCTGCCCCCTGAAGACGACCACCAAGAACCGCAGTTGTCCCTGGTGGTCAAGGAGGCTCTCACACCTAAAGAAAACGGTACGCAAGCTATTTAACAGGGCTTAGCGTACCGGGGACTGGGAGAACTATAGGTGTGGCCTAACTGCTTACAACAAGGAGATTAGGTCAGCAAAGCTATTAAAAGACCGGACGGGACCTATACGTCCAGCGCGGAGGAAAGAGCCACGGCCCTTTTACGTGCGCATTTCCCGGAAACGATTCGAGAAGACCTAATTCGACCCAGGGTCGAACGAAAGCCAACTCGCTTAGATTGGACAGCCGCAAAACAGCTCTTCACTGCGGACTCCATTAAGTGGGCTGTGGCCTCCTTCGAAAAATATAAGTCTCCGGGTGCGGATGGCATCCTTCCAGCTTTAATGCAACAGGGGGGGCAGGTCCTACTGCCCCACCTTGTTGGTCTGATGAGGGATAGCCTGACGCTGGCGTATATGCCAGAACCTTGGCGCACTGCAAAGGTGATCTTCATACCCAAGGTAGGAAGGAAAGACTATTCGTTGGCGAAATCCTTTAGACCAATAAGTCGAACTTCCTTCCTACTGAAAAGCATGGAAAAGATCATAGATCACGAAATAAGATCGAAGGTGCTAAAAGCTGCACCGCTACAAGCGACGCAGCATGATTACAGAGCAGGCAGATCAACCAATACTGCTCTGTATCAGCTGACCTCAGAGATCCGAAGTTCGTTGGATGGGGGTGAGGTGCTGTTATGCGCCTTCCTTGACATCGAAGAAGCCTTTGACAATACGTCACACGAGAGCGTGTCAAAGGCACTAGAGAAAAGAGGTGTGGCGATGCCGGTGCGCAGATGGATTGAAGCAGTTCTGTGCACCAGGATTGCCGAAACCACAGTAGGCGACACCAAGATTCGTCTTGGCACAACAAGAGGCTGTCCACAGGGTGGAGTGCTATCCCCCCTACTTTGGAGCCTAGTTGTGGACGATCTTCTCGAGCTGCTAACCAGCAACGGAATCCGCTGTCAGGGATATGCGGACGATATTGTTATATTAGCTAGGGGTAAATTCGCTGACACTCTCTGCGATACTGTACAAAGGGGATAAGGGATGGCAAAGGAATGTTGTAGTGGGGTTGGCCTAAACATCAACCCCTCCAAAACTACAATCATACCGTTTACCAGACGCAGGTTGCTGCCTGTCCTCAGAAACCTAACGCTAGGTGGAACGGATGTGGAGATGGCCAGCAAGGTAAAGTACCTGGGCCTTACGCTGGATTCCAATCTACGGTGGAAACAGCATGTGGACCTAACAGTAGCCAAAGCTACGAAAGCGCTCATGGTGTGCAATCGACTTGCAGGGAAATCATGAGGCTGCAATCAAAGGATTATCAGATGGTTGTACACCATGATTTTGAGACCGATCATAACATATGGAGCGGTGGCCGGGGTTCCAAAGCATCGCAGACCTCGGTAAGACTTCGACTATCGAGGCTGCAACGACTTGCCTGCATCTGCGCGTCGGGCGCGATGCGTACGTGACCTTGCTTCAAATGTCAGCAGAAGGGTTTGGCAAAGGGAAGGTAATCTCGTCCCAGTAGATGAAGGCTCTAAGTGACGCAATGCCACTGGCCCTTCTTCCAAGGGACAGCATTACCAAAACAGTAAGCTTCACTAGGAAGTTCAGGGTTACCCTTAGCAGTAAGGCAGAGTGGAACGATTCCACGCTGGACATACTGCTAAGGAACAGTACTATCAAGTGGTACATCGACGGCTCGAAAATGGCGGAGGGGATTGGCGCAGGGGTCGCAGGACCACGCACCAAGCTCTCCATCCCCATGGGAAGTTTTCCTAGCATATTCCAGGCGGAGGTATATGCTATAAGTCGGTGTGTAGAAATAAACCTCCAACGCGACTACCGCAATAAGAGCATCGCCATACTCAGCGATAGTCAGGCAGCACTTAAAGCGATCTCGGCTTTTGAGGTCAAATCGCTACTTGTGCAGGAGTGTATAGAACGGCTGAACTCATCTGGGTGCCTGGTCACAGGGGTATAGCAAGAAATGAACTTGCTGACGAGTTGGCCCGCTCTGCAGCCTCTACAAACATGGTAGGACCAGAACGGTTGGTCCACATACCATTAAGGAGCTGCTCCGTAAAGAGGAAAGAGCAGGCAGGGAGAGACACTGGCAACATCTCCAAGGCATGCGCCATGCCAAGTTGCTAATGGGGGGTTACAACCTCAGACGGTTTAAAACCGTAATCAATCTCCCGAGGAACAAATTTCGGATTCTGGTCGCGTTCTACACCGGACATTGCAGGCTTCACAAGCATTTATTTAACATGGGCTTGGTTGGTCTCCTCTGCAAACTGCCGGTTCTGCGACATGGATTCGGAAACCCCAGAACACCTACTAATGGACTGCACAGCAGTTTGCAGACGTAGAGTCAAGCCCTGGAATCCATGTTTCCAAACAGGGATCGCATCGCCTCATTGGCACCTAGCAGTATATTGGAGTTCCTCAATATGCTAGGGCTAGATGAGTGGCTGTGACTTAGGGGAGGGCACAATAGACCATAGGTCGCGGTGCATACCTCAATCATTATCTATCTATCTATATATATATATATAATAGATATGGCAACACTTGTTAGCTGTCAACATGGAACCCATTTGTTATTGTTCATATAACGAAAATTGTGTAAAAATTAAATGCTTATTTAAAGCAAATACTTAAATATTTAATATAAAATAAATATGTAGAAACATTGAAGTGAAGTGTTAGTGTATAATAAATGCATAATATAATATAAAAGAAAAGTTAACCATAAATCGAGAAATTGTAAAATAAAATTTGTGAAATTTTCAACTTAAAATGCAAATATCTCGAAAACTTTAAGTTTCCGGCGGCAATAAATAGATATATTCGTGATCTGGAGAATCTCCTCTATCCTACCATACCCCTCTTAACCCTAAAATCGTGGGATGCTAAACTAAAGTAGACCCATATTATTATTATATTTAAGACAGAAGGTCAACCAGAAATTTACGTGGTTTCCAATTAGAAATAAAGATATAACCAATTCACGTGAGTTACTTGTATGTGCTTAATGGTAGAAAAATTTAAATACTGACGAATTAAAGTGAAATTGTCAATATATGTCGTAGTGAATCCGAAGGTCAGAATTTTACCCAGCTCAGAAGCTAGGTAAAGTTTAGACAACTTATAAATATGATTACAGATATACATTCACGAAGAAATGAATTTAAATTAACCGTTGCATACAAAAAGTTATGATATATGATATTCATTTATTCCATTCAATATAGGAATTATCTATAAAAAAGGAAAGTTTTTGTCTTCTGCTTTTTCAGTATTTAGGTTAGAAGTGAAGTAATAATAGAAAAAATATTAAATAAACTTGAAATCATTAATATGATCTCTAAAATAAGCGCTTAACTGAATACATTCTAAATTTTAGGAGTTTGAATATTTACTTTCCAGAAGAGCTAAACTTGCAAAAATTTTGTGAACGTGTTGAAATATATACCCAAAGTATGCAATTCTTAAAAAAATATAAAGCGTACATATAGGATTTCACCTAAAGGTGGACGATGCCACGCCCATTGCCCAGTTTTGATACCGAGTCCTATGCAGTTCTTCTGTACCATCTCGATGGTAAAATTAATTGAGTCTGACGAGTTTATTTATTAAGGTATCGCAGTTATTAGAAAAATTCAGCAAAACCGTTATATGGGAAGTGGACATGATTATTATTCTATTTCACTTATTTTCACACAGTACAATGAGATGTCAGCAGGACTAGTTCTCAGCAAGCGTGATGGATTTAGCTTTCGAAGTTTCCCTTTCTAAAACTGTTTAAGCTATAGATGCGTGTCTATAATTCGATGCATAGATTAAGTTTTATATCTAAATTTATGGCGTTTTATATCTCAATTTATGGCTTAGTTATAGCAATTTTTACAGACAGATTAATCGGACTTCAACTCTTCTCATCGTCCTGATAATATATATATATATATATATATATTTGCTCTGCATATTAGTATTTATTTAAATCATTGAATTATTTTGAGCTTCAATTCTTATGTCACTTAGTTTATTTTCTCCTTGAGTCACAATTAATAACTAATATTTTATGGTATTTTAAATAATCTATGTATCATAACTTCTGGTTGGTGTAATTTTATCATTTTTATACTTCTCTCAAGAATTCAGTATATGGAACAAATTCCTCTTTCTTAAAATCTGCATCGGACATTTACGAATCTGTTTGTTTTCTTGAATATAAATTGACGCTACTTGTATTACAAGTCTTCTGTTATCATCAAGTTAATATCTAGTGGAGTGTGAGTGGTAAACCGAAAACTAATTCCTTATATTAACTGACAGAAATATTGACCGAAAAATATTTGAATTTGGGGAAGCGTAGGATGGTTTGTGCCATATTTTTCGTATATCGAGCACATCACACTCTTCTCACAATAACATAAATATTTTCCGGTCAATATTTCTGTCAGTTTATATAAGAAGTTATTTTTCACTTTTTAGTTTGGTGGGGTTTAAAAGCGTGTTTTTTAGTTTTTTAAAACTACTTGTATATTTATTTTTTTATTTATTTTTATTCGTTTGCAATATATAGTAACCCTTATTTTTTGCATGCTTGCAACCATTTTGTTATTGTTATATTAATTTAAGGTTGCAATTTTTCGGCTTATTTTTTATTCCGAAGTTTAAATATTTATTTATTTAAATATACAGACGCCAATCGGCATTATACAACTAAAATAAGAATATTTAAAAAAAGATTATGAGGGAAAGATTAACAATTTATTAAGCCGACAATTAAAAGTATAATAGACGTAGTTTGATTTCTGGAATAAAGGTACTGAGCGAACCACTATAGAATTCCACTTCGTTGTGCAGAGAGTTGACGAGCTGGGCGATGCAGTTGTGTGGTCCGTTTAAAACGTAGTTCTTGGTAGTTGTTGTAGTATTTAGCAGACGACCCTTCACGACTTAAAAGAAAAATACTAAATATGCGGTATCTAATAACTAAATCTAATATCGGTAACCTAAGCTCTTACAGTGCATTTGTATTTTTTCGATACGTTTTATTGCGGTGTCGGTTAATGGAGATATTATTACGGTGCCGCATTCCCAAATTGAAAGAATCAGAGATGAGAAACGGCGTCACCAGGTCGATGTTTTGTCGGTATAACTCTGGATATCATGTGTGTCTTGTTCACTAGTTCTTGTTCTGAAGATCTTCGAATCATCTGCATAAAGCAGATATTCAAACTGGAAGTTATCACCAGTAACGTTTTAAAGCGAGTTGGGCCTAAGTGTGATTCTTGGGCACTCCTGAGGTCACCTCGTGCTTGGAAGATAGATGCCCATCAACTTTAACTTGATATTGTCTTCTAATTAAAAATAAGTGCGTTACCTTGAATGCCGTATCTGCTTAGTTTATTTAGAAGGATACTATGGTCCACCCTATCGAATGCTTTGCTGAAATCTGTGTAGACGGTATGAATTGCCTGACCTTTATTTAGAGCTTTGAGTAAATTATTTACATAAATAAACAAGTTGGAGGGAGTGGACCTCCCTAAGATATCCCCCTAGGGGGCGAAATCGTCCCCGGTAAAGTGTGAGGACAAAAATTCCAGAGGTGTGTGGCTTACCGTCGCTAGGGGCGGTAATGCGGGGTGAATCGGCAGGAACCTCTGCTAAGTGCAGGGGCGCGGAGTCCTCAGCAACCGCCAAAAGGTCCCGTGGGGAAGCGCGTGACCGCAGCTAAAAGCGGAAGTCGGACCGTCGCTTGGCCACCAAGCTTTTGGTGGCAAGCAGGCTGATCAGAAATCTGTACAGCATGCTAGGACAGTTGAGTGGGCCAGGTAAGTCAATCTTCCCTTCAGGCTACTGGACCACTGTAGCGTTATTTAGCCAGAAGTGGCTGCTCTCAAGTTGACGGTAGAAATAATGCTACGTATTGCAGCCTCGTTTAGAGAAGTGAGCATCCACTCCTATAGTAGAGCGGCATATTAGCTCTGAGCGAACCCTGCAATCAAAGCTAGTCAAGGAGTGTCTGTCCTCACTAGAAATAGCATCTGGCTACTTCAACATCAGGCACGTTAGGGTGCCTGGTCACAGCGGAATCGCTGGAAACTGCAAAGCCGATGAGCTAGCCAAGGGGGGCATCCTTGCCCCGCTCACATCGCAATGGGATCGAGCTGGATCTCCATTAACGTCTTGCGTTCTAGCTCTGGATGAATGGACCTCGTGCGCACTCAGCAGACGCTGGTCGACGACCAACTCCTGTGTGATCCTGAGATCCTTTTGGCCAAGAGTGGATCGCAGGAGGTCGGGGAAACTTCTCGCCCTGAGAAAAGTGCATCTCGCCTCTATGGTAGAAGTTCTCACAGGACACTGTCTAATGGGCACTCATGCGGTACGGCTTAGAATACTACCCGATACTAGTTGCCAAAGTTGTATGGAGGAGCATTAGGTGAAAACTTCTCTGCACTTTGTCCTCCACTGTTCGGCTTTCGCTGGCTGAGACTGAAACATCTCGGTAGTCACACTTTCGGCGGACCTGAATATTTAGCCGAAATGATGCTGGCCGTCTTAACAATTTTATGATAGGCTCAAATCGTTTTGTCGGCTTGTAAGGGTCTTTTGATCCAGCTTATAGGAGTTTTTAGGTACCACAACGGACCGGCGTTTAAGCTGTCCAAGAGAGATCCTTCTTGAGATCGACCTCCTAACCTACCATAACCTAGCCGTTAAATTGGAACTTTTATTCAATAATCTAGTGCTTGAACTCAAGAGTAATTTAGAGGTAGAAGATTTATCGAGAAATACCTTACAATATATACAAATGACGTGTCATGTTTTGTCCGGAGTTATCTCCTAAACTACTAAACTGATTTTACGAGGATGGTTCTTACGCAGAAAAGCAATTTACAAATTTGTTTGAAAAAACCTAAAAACAAAAATTTTCTATATTCCTATAGAAACGATTCGTAATCTTATATATGTATGTATATATAAGAGAGGCGTGTTAGTTACACTATTTATAACTCAAAAACGGCCAAGTTGGCTGAAAACTGGAGCTAGGTAGTTAAGGACCAGGGCTCACACTTACCCTCGAAGCATTGCACACAGCAATGCAACATTTAAACGGATACGATAAAGTTTTCGGTAGTGCTGTCTTACCACTGTCTGGGGATTGCCGACAACCTGACCATAAATATGCGCGTACAATAGCAAATTGATTCCACAGTACAAAAATGTTCCAATCATTATATCAACTTTCAAAATTACTCATTTGTTACAAACTTAAATATAAAATTACTATGATTATGTGTGCCTAATACAATAATAAATCGAACAAAGCTAGTATCAATCATTTTCAAATTTGGAAGTAATCCACTAGGTTATTCTTACACCGGAAATAACGTTTTCGTTTTTATTCATAAATGCCGTTTTACTGTATTGCATATTTTATAATTATTGTACTGGTATACCTTAGGCACAGTAACTCGTGAATAGAGTCCTCTAGTTTTATATAATTCAGTTTGGTATTGTTTTTCTTATAGGTGAATGAGCTTCCTTCTTGAGTAATGTTTTAACTCGTTAGTAAACCTGTAAGGAAAGTGACTGGTTTTTTGTGTACGAACTGGAACATAAGTTGAGATACCTTCCTGAATTATGTCATAAAGGACTCTGATTTTGTTGTCAAGGGAAGCTGATGCGTACAGATTAGACCAATCGGTATTTAGATAATAGGCATTATGGTTGCCGTATTCAGCGTTCTTAAAGTCGAAGAATGGCAAAGTTACTGGCTGAGACTAGGCTGGAGCTTGAGAGTGATATCAAGAGCAGGATGGTACAAGTCCATTGTGGTAATCGTCTGGGTGTGCTCTACATAAATATTCAGATTAGTAACGCAGAGATCAAGAAGGTTATTATTGTCGATCTGAACACATTAAAGAAAATCCTTTATAGAGAAGATTCTCACAGTCAATGCAAGGTGAACTGCTTAGAAGTTTAAAATCACCAGTGATAAAGAGGCTTGTGTCTTCTTTGTGCTTTTTTCTCAGATATTGGTGTGTGTCGAAGAGTGTCTGGTATACGCCAGGCGATGATCTAGGGGTAGGCGCATCCAACGATGTTCGTTATTATCATCGAGAATGGGAATACTCTCTGCGTGAATATATTTTTTAATTGCTATGAAAACGCCTACACCACGTTGCACTATTCTTCCTAAAGACGTGAAATGAGTCGTCTATTACTTCTTTATCGTGGATGGCTGGGTGGAACCATGATTCAGTGATGCATAAGGCATGAATGCTTTCGATTGCAGTTAGGAAACTGACAAACTTGGTGCGTAGTCCTCTGACGTTCTGGTAGTGAATTCGCATGGTCGATTGAGTTTCCCTTTTCATTGAGCGTGCGAAAATTTTTGTGAATTAGTTTGGGAACACCGTTAACATATGTTATTGTTTTTGAGGGGTTGCCATATTTTACCAGTAAATCTAGCTCAACCTGGAGGTTTTAGAGATGTGTCAGCTGAGCTCGATCGGAGTTTAAAATTATGTATATTAGAATTTAAGTCAGGAGGCAGTACACAGGACGGTTCTGTCTTCATCGAGGCGGTCTTTACCGTCTGCCTTTTTAGATTCTTTCATGTTGAGCATAACCACATTCGATTCACGCCTTGTACGTTTTGAGAACTCGGCGATGATTTTTTCCGTTGGCGCTGAAACACTGATGAACGTCTTGAGCCTATTTTCAACTTGTGTAAGTCTGCTATCAATTGCAATACACTTACAACCCATGAAAATTAACTTCCCCTTATAAGGAAGAATTAAAAATATATAAATTTTTTCGCGAACACGCGGAAGAAATCAAAAACGATTATTTTGGTTGTCGTGATGGATAACTGAACTCTCTTTTTCCAACTTACTCTTATTTATACATTTTTATTATTTGTTTAAAGCTATTTCACAATAATGATTAATTCTTACGATAAAGAAAGTGTCAGTTGCAATATTAGCTTATTCAGTAATTGGTTTTATATTTACTATTGTTTACATTTTGTGGGTGGTCTGAGCTGAACAAAAAAGCATATCAGTTACTTAAATAAGCAAAGATGCGTATTAAGAGGCTGTATAATTGCTAAGTGCAAAGGTACAGTTTTGTTGATAATTAGCGTGAAGCTGCTGTGTGGAGGCTGCCGTCAATTCCCTTCTCTCTAAGATGAATCGTCCTCGATTCAATATCATTTTTCGATATATTGTTAATTTTTAGTTTACCGTATTCTTGTGTGATTGCCTTTGCTTCATAATATTTGCAATCATTTATAATTTTTGGATACTTAATATATATAACAATTAGAAATGTTAGTTAGAAATGGCCATTAAATCAGTTATAGTCAATCCTCCGTGTTCATTTCTTATCTCATCTAAATGTAAAATTGCAGGGTTTAAAATTCCTATTTTGGCCATAGCTATTGTACGAACCATATTTTGTGGTTCAGTTACTAAAAATTGATATTTCCTTTTCGTTAAAAGTCTAACATGTGAATTTTCGTTTACATTTTTTATTGTTTTTGTTAATTTACTGATCATTTTAAAAATTTCAGAGTTTGTTGTGTATTGTTTATTGTTATTTTTAATTAATTCGTTTAACTTATTATTTATTAACACTAAACGGTCATGATCTGGTGTTTTTGCTATGCCTCTTTTATATCTTGTATCTTTCTTTTGTGTTTGATCTAATAAAGTTTCGATAAGTTCAAATTCTAGTTCTGTATCTAAATCATTAATGTATGCTACCACATCTTCATTATTCCCTTGTAAATTATTATATCTGTATTTTTTAATATTATAACTTTTGTCTGAATTAACAAGTTCTGTAAAATTAGTTAAATTAGTAAGGTGAAAGTTTTCGCCATAGTCATTATATAATGCTACGTCTCCGTCCTCTAATAACACATAATCCTCTCTTGTATAGTACACAATGTCCGTCATTGTTTGAGCAATTAATATTAGTAATATTAGGGGTATCATTTTCTGACAATATATATTCAAGATTTAATATTATCTTTGTGCACAATTCTATTTCTATAGTTAATTCTAACCTTATTACCTAAATCTTCTATTATTACTTGTTTCTTGTATCAAGGCTTTAGTTTATTTCTCTCCCCTATTATTTTCTTCTAAATATATTATATACTTATATATGCATACCATATCTAACGAAACGGATATGGCTATTGTTTATTGTTATTTTCAATTATTGTCGTGATTTCTACCTTTATATCCGTTCGAAACGGTAAATTCAAGTTTATTGAAGAATGTATTTGATTTATTTTATTTCTTATTTTTTTACTTAAATATTTAATTCTTTCTTTATATATGCCGGTATTTTCTTCGGCTGGTGCTTCAGAGAATTCTTCCTCCAAAGTAATTTTGTTTATATAATTTTCTTTATTGTCGGTAAGTACGTCGACTTGCGTTGTAGAGCTTTTTCGTCCCACAGTAAATTATTTATTTTTGTTGTCGGAATTATCATCGGCTGGTTTGTAGAACTTTTCCGTTCCCCAATATATTTTTTATTTTTGTTGCCGGTATTATAATCGGCTGGCGTTGTAGAACTTTTTTGTTCCACAGTAAATTTTTTATATTTCTTACCGGTATTATCATCGGCTGGCGTTGTAGAACTTTTTTGTTCCACAATATATATTTTATAATTGATATCATCATTGTGCTGGTATAAATCTTCAGCTGGCGCTTTAGGAGTCTCTGCTCCCAAAGTAATTATATCTCCTTTAATGCTTTCATCTTTTAAATTTCCTTTACTCTTGTGTTGCTCAAATTCACCTGCTACGCTAAATATGTCTTCTTCCTTTTCATTATTTATTATCAACTTTTTTTCTTTCAAGTTGATCACTGCATTAGTTTCTTTCAAAAAATTGTATTTAATTAAAAAGTCTGCTTCTAAATTCTCGAGTTCGTAAAAACTTTGTCTTTCAACAAATAGAATAATTAAATGATAAAAACATATTATCGAAAATCCATTAATTGTTTTTACTTTTTTATATATATTTAATTCATTTTTATTCTCATAAATTTCTGATTTTATACCTATAGCAACTTCTTGCTCCCGTATCTACAAGTATTTTAAAATTTTGGCTATTAACCATGTAGGAAAATATATGGCAAAGTTAGTTTTGATCTAAAAAATTATATTATTATTCTTTGTATTTTATTTGGTAATTGAGTGCTTAGATGTGCGCTGGCATATGGTCATTTATCTATACTTGTAGTATTTATTCGTGTATTGTGTACATTATTATTTACGTTATAATGTGGTCGGTTATGGACTCGAGTACTTGGATCGACATCCATTGGGGTAGGTCTTGGCTGAATGTTTTGTTGAAATGGCCATTGTTTGTAGCCTCTTTGAAGTTGGGTTTGTGAAAACCGTAAATTATTATTAAAACTCCCGTTATTGAAGTTATTAGTACGTTGTCTGTAATGATTTTTTCCAAATTGTTATGCGAAAATTGCTCGCATACTGTTTGCTTCTAGTTCTTGTGCTTTTGCCAACGCATTTTGCAAATCACTTGCTGACAGTGAAAATAAAATGTTTGCTAAATTTCTTAGACCTGTTATAATAGTAAGTACTGATCTGTAAGTAATTATCGTTTTGTTAATTAGTAAGGTTAATTTCTCATTACTTCAAAAATTAATTTTCTAAATTTTAATATATCGAAAACTATCGAATTATATTTTACCACTTTTTACAATTATTTAAACTTTTTTAAACACTTTTTGGGAATATTACACATTTAACACATTTTTTGCACTATTTAAATAACTGATTTTTTTATTTACTCACCGTTCGAGATCCGTTCCCTCATTCGGAAAATTGAATACTCGTCCTTCCTCGCTGCAGCCAGCAACACACTTCTTCCAATTCAGTTTTGGCGTTTCGGCTGTAAAATAAAGCTAAAGATTATTAAATAAATGCTAATTTATCTAATAAAAATTAAAATATACTTACATGTACACGAGCTGCGTGCTATTTTTCTTATGTTATTTCTTATGTTATAAATGAAGAGCAAAATATGAAAAATGTCTCCATTCGAATAATAATTTTGCAGGATTTCAATCTGGCCGTCCCTCTTTTACCAAATGTTAAACGTCAGACCTACTAAACTTTGACAGTTGCTTGAGTTCAGTAGGTTTTGACGTTTAGCAATTGCGCTCTCATTTCCAGTGAGAGACGAGTTGGGCATCTCTTTATCTCTGGTGTGGAAGCTGACCCTGCAAGACGTATGTAACACATATCACAAATCCAATCGCACTTTTCCAGCAGTTTCTCAACACATGTACATTCACTGCCATTTCTAATTGCATGAGAAATACTAAAGTCAGAATTAGTAAAAACTATCGATATTTAAATATATCCAAAACTCACATGTTGAAAGAGGAGATGCGAATAACCTATTTTTGAAGAAGAAAACTTAAGATATTATTATTTAAGACAGAAAGTCAACCAGAAACTTACGTGGTTTCCATTAAGAAATAAATATATAACGAATTCACGTGAGTTACTTGTAAGTGTTGACATATCCAAACGAATGAAAGCAATCAAAATAAGTAAAAACCTAATTACCTTCTACAAAATATTGTGAACTAAATTTTCCATTTTAATAAAAGAAAAAGGTTTTATGCCACAAACGTAATATTCATATATCAAATATTCAAAATCTTCACTGTTATAAAAATTATCCTTAATAAAAATTGCAGTTTAAAGAGAGTGATATACCCTCTTTAATACTACTTTTTTTTTGTTTAGATTTCTTATGTGCACTGGCGACCTTCGGCCGTGCTTCAAAGAAAAAACCCTCGTCGGTCCAATACCGGGGTATTCATAATTCAATCGCGTCAAACTCCTTTCTGCATTTCAAAATATAAATATAGGAAACTTAAAGTTTTCGAGATATTTGCATTTTAAGTTGAAGATTTCACAAATTTTATTTTACATTTTCTCGATTTGTGGTTAACTTTTCTTTTATATTATGCACTTATTATACACTAACACTTCACTTCAATGTTTCTACATATTTATTTTATATTAAATATTTAAGTATTTGCTTTAAATAAGCATTTAATTTTTACACAATTTTCGTTATATGAATTTAAATCCTAGCTCACATCGCAATGGGATCGAGCTGGATCTCCATTAACGTCTTGCGTTCTAGCTCTGGATCAATGGACCTCGTGCGCACTCAGCAAACGCTGGTCGACGACCAACTCCTGAGACTGAAACATCTCGGTAGTCACACTTTCGGCGGACCTGAATATTCAGCCGAAATGATGTTGGCCGTCTTAACAATTTTGTGATAGGCTCAAATCGTTTTGTCGGCTTGTAAGGGTCTTTTGATCCAGCTTATAGGAGTTTTTAGGTACCACAACGGACCGGCGTTTAAGCTGTCCAAGAGCGATCCTTCTTGAGATCGACCTCCTAACCTAACCTAACCTAGCCGTTATATTGGAACTTTTATTTAATAATCTAGTGCTTGAACTCAAAGTAATTTAGAGGTAGACGATTTATCGAGAAATACCTTACAATATATACAAATGATGTGTCTGGTTTGTCCGGAGTTATCTCCTAAACTACTAAACTGATTTTAGTAAAATAGTTGTAAGAGCAAATCTCGAGAACAGCTGAATCGATTTCGCTAATTCTTTTTTAGAATATTGCTTAAAGTACGAGGATGGTTCTTACGCAGAAAAGCAATTTACAAATTTGTTTGAAAAAACCTAAAAACAAAAATTTTCTATATTCCTATAGAAACGATTCGTAATCTTATATATGTATGTATATATAAGAGAGGCGTGTTAGTTACACTATTTATAACTCAAAAACGGCCAAGTTGGCTGAAAACTGGGGCTAGGTAGTTAAGGACCAGGGCTCACACTTACCCTCGAAGCATTGCACACAGCAATGCAACATTTAAACGGATACGATAAAGTTTTCGGTAGTGCTGTCTTACCACTGTCTGGGGATTGCCGACAACCTGACCATAAATATGCGCGTACAATAGCAAATTGATTCCACAGTACAAAAATGTTCCAATCATTATATCAACTTTCAAAATTACTCATTTGTTACAAACTTAAATATAAAATTACTATGATTATGTGTGCCTAATACAATAATAAATCGAACAAAGCTAGTATCAATCATTTTCAAATTTGGAAGTAATCCACTAGGTTATTCTTACACCGGAAATAACGTTTTCGTTTTTATTCATAAATGCCGTTTTACTGTATTGCATATTTTATAATTATTGTACTGGTATACCTTAGGCACAGTAACTCGTGAATAGAGTCCTCTAGTTTTATATAATTCAGTTTGGTATTGTTTTTCTTATAGGTGAATGAGCTTCCTTCTTGAGTAATGTTTTAACTCGTTAGTAAACCTGTAAGGAAAGTGACTGGTTTTTTGTGTACGAACTGGAACATAAGTTGAGATACCTTCCTGAATTATGTCATAAAGGACTCTGATTTTGTTGTCAAGGGAAGCTGATGCGTACAGATTAGACCAATCGGTATTTAGATAATAGGCATTATGGTTGCCGTATTCAGCGTTCTTAAAGTCGAAGAATGGCAAAGTTACTGGCTGAGACTAGGCTGGAGCTTGAGAGTGATATCAAGAGCAGGATGGTACAAGTCCATTGTGGTAATCGTCTGGGTGTGCTCTACATAAATATCCAGATTAGTAACGCAGAGATCAAGAAGGTTATTATTGTCGATCTGAACACATTAAAGAAAATCCTTTATAGAGAAGATTCTCACAGTCAATGCAAGGTGAACTGCTTAGAAGTTTAAAATCACCAGTGATAAAGAGGCTTGTGTCTTCTTTGTGCTTTTTTCTCAGATATTGGTGTGTGTCGAAGAGTGTCTGGTATACGCCAGGCGATGATCTAGGGGTAGGCGCATCCAACGATGTTCGTTATTATCATCGAGAATGGGAATACTCTCTGCGTGAATATATTTTTTAATTGCTATGAAAACGCCTACACCACGTTGCACTATTCTTCCTAAAGACGTGAAATGAGTCGTCTATTACTTCTTTATCGTGGATGGCTGGGTGGAACCATGATTCAGTGATGCATAAGGCATGAATGCTTTCGATTGCAGTTAGGAAACTGACAAACTTGGTGCGTAGTCCTCTGACGTTCTGGTAGTGAATTCGCATGGTCGATTGAGTTTCCCTTTTCATTGAGCGTGCGAAAATTTTTGTGAATTAGTTTGGGAACACCGTTAACATATGTTATTGTTTTTGAGGGGTTGCCATATTTTACCAGTAAATCTAGCTCAACCTGGAGGTTTTAGAGATGTGTCAGCTGAGCTCGATCGGAGTTTAAAATTATGTATATTAGAATTTAAGTCAGGAGGCAGTACACAGGACGGTTCTGTCTTCATCGAGGCGGTCTTTACCGTCTGCCTTTTTAGATTCTTTCATGTTGAGCATAACCACATTCGATTCACGCCTTGTACGTTTTGAGAACTCGGCGATGATTTTTTCCGTTGGCGCTGAAACACTGATGAACGTCTTGAGCCTATTTTCAACTTGTGTAAGTCTGCTATCAATTGCAATACACTTACAATGAAAATTAACTTCCCCTTATAAGGAAGAATTAAAAATATATAAATTTTTTCGCGAACACGCGGAAGAAATCAAAAACGATTATTTTGGTTGTCGTGATGGATAACTGAACTCTCTTTTTCCAACTTACTCTTATTTATACATTTTTATTATTTGTTTAAAGCTATTTCACAATAATGATTAATTCTTACGATAAAGAAAGTGTCAGTTGCAATATTAGCTTATTCAGTAATTGGTTTTATATTTACTATTGTTTACATTTTGTGGGTGGTCTGAGCTGAACAAAAAAGCATATCAGTTACTTAAATAAGCAAAGATGCGTATTAAGAGGCTGTATAATTGCTAAGTGCAAAGGTACAGTTTTGTTGATAATTAGCGTGAAGCTGCTGTGTGGAGGCTGCCGTTAATTCCCTTCTCTCTAAGATGAATCGTCCTCGATTCAATATCATTTTTCGATAGATTGTTAATTTTTAGTTTACCGTATTCTTGTGTGATTGCCTTTGCTTCATAATATTTGCAATCATTTATAATTTTTGGATACTTAATATATATAACAATTAGAAATGTTAGTTAGAAATGGCCATTAAATCAGTTATAGTCAATCGTCCGTGTTCATTTCTTATCTCATCTAAATGTAAAATTGCAGGGTTTAAAATTCCTATTTTGGCCATAGCTATTGTACGAACCATATTTTGTGGTTCAGTTACTAAAAATTGATATTTCCTTTTCGTTAAAAGTCTAACATGTGAATTTTCGTTTACATTTTTTATTGTTTTTGTTAATTTACTGATAATTTTAAAAATTTCAGAGTTTGTTGTGTATTGTTTATTGTTATTTTTAATTAATTCGTTTAACTTATTATTTATTAACACTAAACCGTCATGATCTGGTGTTTTTGCTATCCACTTCCATAGTGTCCGTAATTCATTTATGCCTCTTTTATATCTTGTATCTTTCTTTTGTGTTTGATCTAATAAAGTTTCGATAAGTTCAATTTCTAGTTCTGTATCTAAATCATTAATGTATGCTACCACATCTTCATTATTCCCTTGTAAATTATTATATCTGTATTTTTTAATATTATAACTTTTGTCTGAATTAACAAGTTCTGTAAAATTAGTTAAATTAGTAAGGTGAAAATTTTCGCCATAGTCATTATATAAAGCTACGTCTCCGTCCTCTAATAACACATAATCCTCTCTTGTATAGTACACAATGTCCGTCATTGTTTGAGCAATTAATATTAGTAATATTAGGGGTATCATTTTCTGACAATATATATTCAAGATTTAATATTATCTTTATGCACAATTCTATTTCTATAGTTAATTCTAACCTTATTACCTAAATCTTCTATTATTACTTGTTTCTTGTATCAAGGCTTTAGTTTATTTCTCTCGCCTATTATTTTCTTCTAAGTATATTATATACTTATACATGCATACCATATCTAACGAAAAGGATATGGCTATTGTTTATTGTTATTTTCAATTATTGTCGTGATTTCTACCTTTATATCCGTTCGAAACGGTAAATTCAAGTTTATTGAAGAATGTATTTGATTTATTTTATTTCTTATTTTTTTACTTAAATATTCAATTCTTTCTTTATATATGCCGGTATTTTCTTCGGCTGGTGCTTCAGAGAATTCTTCCTCCAAAGTAATTTTGTTTATATAATTTTCTTTATTGTCGGTAAGTACGTCGACTTGCGTTGTAGAGCTTTTTCGTCCCACAGTAAATTATTTATTTTTGTTGCCGGTATTATCATCGGCTGGCGTTGTAGAACTTTTCCGTTCCCCAATATATTTTTTATTTTTGTTGCCGGTATTATAATCGGCTGGCGTTGTAGAACTTTTTTGTTCCACAATATATATTTTATAATTGATATCATCATTGTGCTGGTATAAATCTTCAGCTGGCACTTTAGGAGTCTCTGCTCACAAAGTAATTATATCTCCTTTATTGCTTTCATCTTTTGAATTTCCTTTACTCTTGTGTTGCTCAAATTCACCTGCTACGCTAAATATGTCTTCTTCCTTTTCATTATTTATTATCAACTTTTTTTCTTTCAAGTTGATCACTGCATTAGTTTCTTTCAAAAAATTGTATTTAATTAAAAAGTCTGCTTCTAAATTCTCGAGCTCGTAAAAACTTTGTCTTTCAACAAATAGAATAATTAAATGATAAAAACATATTATCGAAAATCCATTAATTGTTTTTACTTTTTTATATATATTTAATTCATTTTTATTCTCATAAATTTCTGATTTTATACCTATAGCAACTTCTTGCTCCCGTATCTACAAGTATTTTAAAATTTTGGCTATTAACCATGTAGGAAAATATATGGCAAAGTTAGTTTTGATCTAAAAAATTATTATTCTTTGTATTTTATTTGGTAATTGAGTGCTTAGTTGTGCGCTGGCATATGGTCATTTATCTATACTTGTAGTATTTATTCGTGTATTCTATACATTATTATTTACGTCTAATGTGGTCGGTTATGGACTCGAGTACTTGGATCGACATCCATTGGGGTAGGTCTTGGCTGAATGTTTTGTTGAAATGGCCATTGTTTATAGCCTCTTTGAAGTTGGGTTTATGAAAACCGTAAATTATTATTAAAACTCCCGTTATTGAAGTTATTAGTACGTTTTCTGTAATGATTTTTTCCAAATTGTTATGCGAAAATTGCTCGCATATTGTTTGATTCTAGTTCTTGTGCTTTAGCCAACGCATTTGGCAAATCACTTGCTGACAGTGAAAATAAAATGTTTGCTAAATTTCTTAGACCTGTTATAATAGAAAGTACTGATCTGTAAGTAATTATCGTTTTGTTAATTAGTAAGGTTAATTTCTCATTAACCTTATTATAGTATTCAATAATTGAATAACTGCCCTTTCGTAAAATACCCATCTCCTGTTCGACAATATGAGCTGGTCGCTTGTCCGCGTAAGCGAAATCTAGTAGTGTTAAATGGCATCGAAATTAAGAACCGTTCCGTGATTGGATAATATGTCGTTAGCATCATTTGTAATTTTATTTCTCATTATAGTTAATGCAGCAAAACATCTACGGCTGCCCCTTACGTACAGACTCATCGCGTTACTTGCTGATTTCGTCCAGCTAACATAATTAGCTTGTTTTCCACAAAATTCTGGTAGTGACTTGACCAACTCAAGCGACTCATCAATTGATATGTGGATCGATCACTTCTATTATACTTGTATAATCAACGACTGTAGGTGACTTAAATCTTGTAGCAGCCTTCCCAACTCCTCCACCTCCAATCTATGAGAAGCATTTGTTGCGGTAATTAGTCTGGCAACAAGATTCTTGTTCTCACTAATTAAAGCTATTTTTTAATATTTTAGTTTTCATATGTTTTAAATATGGGCAAGTTTCAGTTCTATGGTTGCCCTTACAATAATTATAATAGTACAGCCTTTCGTATTTTGGTGTACTTGAATTATTTACCATTTAAAAAATTTTTTTTCTTCTAGGAAAGGATGCTTTTATTGTTTTTAACGTCTTTTCTTTTCGCATAACCTAATCATAGCGATCGTTTCAGATACTATTGTATCCCTATTGTCATAGTCCTCAACCGCTGCTACTTTGTTTTTTCCTATGTATTTCAAAACTGCCCTACTTTTTTCTAATTTGTCAACATCCAAATCTACTAGTAATACCCCTGATATATTACACATATTTCTAATAACACGGGCACGATTTATAATAAATCTATTATATAAAAATAAGTCGGGTTTTCCTTCCTGACGCTATAACTCCAGAACGCACGAACCGATTTCCACGGTTTTGTATTCGTTGGAAAGGTCTCGGGCTCCGTGAGGTTTATAGCAAAGAAAATTCAGGAAATATTTTAACAGAAAGGCGGGAAAATCTTTTTTCACTACAGCGCCATCTCTGATACATAGCATGTACTACAAACCAATATTTTAAGTAGATGGCGCCGGTGCGTGATACATTGTTTGACAGCTACTCATTGTTCTCTGCTCAATTAATTTTATGTGACAAACCGGTATTGTGTTCACTGTGAAATTGTGAAAAATAAGTTATTCGTTCATTACAATTGGAACTAACATTTCAATTGGAAACCATCAAATCAATCACGTGTATTGTGCAAATTTTTATTCAATTTCAACAACAGGCATTTGTCTTTAAGGTGGTAAGTTGAACTGTATAAATTATGTGGAGCGTGCATTTGAGGTTAAATTCACCACTCTATCCATAGCCCAAAATGCCTAGAGGACGACGTGCCAACATCGGCCGCCGCACAAGCATGCAAGCCAGCAACACGTGTGATTGAGACAACGCGTGAGCACACGAAGATCATTGGCATCATACAATCGCTTGGCATTCCAATCTGATCCCACTGCGAACTACAGTGATGATGCAAACTTAGATATTGGACCAATGACGACTATATGCCGATATTGCAATGCGTTAAAGTTCAAAAGAGAAACGGCTGGATTGTGCTGCGCAAGTGGAAAAGTCAAACTGGATCCATTACTTACACCACCACAGCCACTGAAACCATTGTTCGATGGAAGTGATCCCGATTCCAGCCATTTTCTTCAACACATCCTTGAATACAATAACTGCTTTCGCATGACAAAAAAAAACACCATCACACGATCATAAGTTACACCGTATTCTTCAACAAATGATTGTTTGCAATTACAGATACAAGGACAAATATATCATTTGCATGGTTCAATGGTGCCAACACCAGATGAACCGCATAAATTTCTGCAAATATATTTCATTTCGTCGATGGTCGATCAGCTGAATGAGCGGTGCAATATACAGGGAACACAACAGTTAAAGAGACGAATTATTGAACAGTTGCAAGCATTTTTTCACGCTAATAATGCTGTGGTTAATATGTTCAAAACAGCATTGGAACGAATGCCATCGGATACGCACAAATTTGTCAAAATGCTGATTGTACCCCAACAGGTAAACATGTGCGAAGATTCAATGCACCCACCGTTAATGATGTTGCTGCAATTATTGTTGACAGGCAGACGTTGCCAGTAATTCCCCGTGGAACGGCTGCAGATGAATTGAATGCTTGCCTGAAGGCATCACCTTTATGGACCACTAATATGAGAGTTCAACTTCAAAATGATCGAATTGCTGCACAATTTTCCAAACAATTGTTAGCTGTTGGAAATGGAAAAGTCAGAGTTGATGCGACATCTGGATTAATTACTCTTACCAACGACTTTTGCCGATTTGTAGACTCTCAATTAGCTATTTTTGAAAATGTTTTCCAAACCATTAGTGCGAATTATCAGAATTATGCTTGGTTAAGTCAACGAGCAATTCTTGCCGCAAAGAATAATGATGCACAGGCACTGAGTTTCACCATTCAATCAAAAATTGCTGGCGATTTGGTGACATACAATTCCGTTGATTCCATAACAAATCCCGATGATGTAGTAAATTATCCAACGGAGTTTTTGAACTCTCTGGAGTTACCAGGATTTCCACCATATAACTTGCAACTCAAAGTTGGTACAGTTATTATGATATTGCGTAATTTGAATCCGCCGCGACTTTGCAACGGTACTCGATTTTCGGTAAAAAGACTTATGCCGAATTTGATTGAAGCAACCATTATTAACGGAAAGTACGCAGGTGAAAATGTATATATTTCGACTGATCTTCCGTTTGACTTCAAACGATTGCAATTTCCAGTTCGCCTTGCGTTCGCAATGACAATTAACAAGTCGCATGGCCAATCGCTTAGTGTTTGCGGGATAAATTTAGAAAATCATTGTTTTTCACATGGGCAGTTATACGTTGCGTGTTCACGAGTTGGGAAACCATCCGCTTTGTTTGTGTTAACGTCAGACCAAAAAACAAAAAATGTGGTTTTCCAAAGAGCACTTCAATGAAACGGATAATTTGCGGACACGTATAACGCTTCGATTCAGTTTTTACTTTGGATCCACTTTCATTTACTTAGAGAAGTTCAACTAAATAACACTTCATTTTTCATTTCAAATGAAATAAAATTTTTCCTTTCCAAATATAAAACAAAAAAAAAATGTTCTTCATCTTTTAATCACCAAACGAAATATTACATAAAACAAAGCCATCTGGTGGCGAAACGGGGTTCGCCAGGTTTGCTAGTTTTTAATATATTTCCTATTTTTAATAATTTTTTATTTTTTGATCCTTTCTAGGAATAGAAACTCTTCTATTCTGGAGGGTCTGGAGTTCAGAATCGCAGAATTGAGTTTATGTTATAAACCGAAGGGTCCTTCTTGCGGTGGTGAATCGGGGTTTCAAAATATTTTGTTATATGGCTGGTCGAGCCTTCTTTTAGAACATGCTTTTTTTATAAATTTGAGTACTTGTAAGTTTCATACGTATAAGATTTACAATACTCACAGTATTTAAGCATAAAATGTTTTATATTACTGGGAGTATTTCACAAAATTTTTATACAATTTCATTGCTATAAATTTAATATATCTTAAATATACTTAACATATTAATTTACCACTTTTCATCCTTTTCTAAAGGGGGTTTGTTGATTCCTGTTTAATTGCTTTGCCTGCTGTTTGGTTGTTCGCACGAAGCTTATGTGCCGCTGAAGTTTTTTGCTCTATTTTTTTTGCTCTGACTCTTCGATTATTAATGTTGAGTTTTGTATTATGATTTGTCGTTTTTATATTTCATACACATTTTTATGGCTGTTGGTGTATATTTGTTGTAGTGTCTTTTTTCTTAGTTCTTGTACACACTTGTGGAATTTTATTAATTTTAAAGTTTTAGAGAATTTGTCCTGGTATAAGAATAGGTTTGAATTATTCACTCGATACTTGTGTGAATAATTTAAATAATTAAAAGAAAAAGTGCCAATAGTGTGCCGGTTGTGTGCTGTGATTATAGATGGCATCAGTGCAGACTTAATATCGGTTTCACGATATGAGTTTAAAAGAATCTAATTTTATTGCCACGCCGAAATGTGTGCACTTTATTTATATTCGAAAAACTACCTCTAATATAAGATCTTACAGCTATATATACTAGTGAGTTGCGGCTGCTGTTATCTGGTTGCAACTTGTTTGTTGTTATTGAGATGCGGTAGTTATTATCTGCTTGCCATTTGTTTGTTGAAATTCGGTGTCTGTTATCTTGTTATCACTTGTTTGATATTGTTGAGATGCGGCGGTGGATTTTGTTGTTTTCATGTTGAAAATGCATATCTTGATAATGCATGTTTGGTTGTTATTGAAGATGCTTAGAGGAAACTTTGTTTACGAGCTTTGTGACGAAGTCATTAACTTCCTTTCTTCGTAAAATGAAGCGTCCTCGCTTTAACGTGTATGTTGTTCTTGTTGAAGTCTGAATTGTTCTGTTTGATACATTTCGTCGATTCTTTTTGTTCCTGCTTCCGGTTTCTCTGCTATGTAACATTTGCAGAGTTTGTCTATACCATTGATAAGTAATGCTAGTGTGCATAACCCCAGGATACAGTAGAAGGTGTATTGGACTGGACGTTCCTCGATTGGTATCAGGAAAGTTGACATTCAAGGAACATAAGTTGAGATACCTTCCTGAATTATGTCATAAAGGACTCTGATTTTGTTGTCAAGGGAAGCTGATGCGTACAGATTAGACCAATCGGTATTTAGATAATAGGCATTATGGTTGCCGTATTCAGCGTTCTTAAAGTCGAAGAATGGCAAAGTTACTGGCTGAGACTAGGCTGGAGCTTGAGAGTGATATCAAGAGCAGGATGGTACAAGTCCATTGTGGTAATCGTCTGGGTGTGCTCTACATAAATATTCAGATTAGTAACGCAGAGATCAAGAAGGTTGTTATTGTCGATCTGAACACATTAAAGAAAATCCTTTATAGAGAAGATTCTCACAGTCAATGCAAGGTGAACTGCTTAGAAGTTTAAAATCACCAGTGATAAAGAGGCTTGTGTCTTCTTTGTGCTTTTTTCTCAGATATTGGTGTGTGTCGAAGAGTGTCTGGTATGCGCCAGGCGATGATCTAGGGGTAGGCGCATCCAACGATGTTCGTTATTATCATCGAGAATGGAAATACTCTCTGCGTGAATATATTTTTTAATTGCTATGAAAACGCCTACACCACGTTGCACTATTCTTCCTAAAGACGTGAAATGAGTCGTCTATTACTTCTTTATCGTGGATGGCTGGGTGGAACCATGATTCAGTGATGCATAAGGCATGAATGCTTTCGATTGCAGTTAGGAAACTGACAAACTTGGTGCGTAGTCCTCTGACGTTCTGGTAGTGAATTCGCATGGTCGATTGAGTTTCCCTTTTCATTGAGCGTGCGAAAATTTTTGTGAATTAGTTTGGGAACACCGTTAACATATGTTATTGTTTTTGAGGGGTTGCCATATTTTACCAGTAAATCTAGCTCAACCTGGAGGTTTTAGAGATGTGTCAGCTGAGCTCGATCGGAGTTTAAAATTATGTATATTAGAATTTAAGTCAGGAGGCAGTACACAGGACGGTTCTGTCTTCATCGAGGCGGTCTTTACCGTCTGCCTTTTTAGATTCTTTCATGTTGAGCATAACCACATTCGATTCACGCCTTGTACGTTTTAAAAACTCGGCGATGATTTTTTCCGTTGGCGCTAAAACACTGATGAACGTCTTGAGCCTATTTTCAACTTGTGTAAGTCTGCTATCAATTGCAATACACTTACAACCCATGAAAATTAACTTCCCTTTATAAGGAAGAATTAAAAATATATAAATTTTTTCGCGAACACGCGGAAGAAATCAAAAACGACTATTTTGGTTGTCGTGATGGATAACTGAACTCTTTTTTTCCAACTTACTCTTATTTATACATTTTTATTATTTGTTTAAAGCTATTTCACAATAATGATTAATTCTTACGATAAAGAAAGTGTCAGTTGCAATATTAGCTTATTCAGTAATTGGTTTTATATTTACTATTGTTTACATTTTGTGGGTGGTCTGAGCTGAACGAAAAAGCATATCAGTTACTTAAATAAGCAAAGATGCGTATTAAGAGGCTGTATAATTGCTAAGTGCAAAGGTACAGTTTTGTTGATAATTAGCGTGAAGCTGCTGTGTGGAGGCTGCCGTTAATTCCCTTCTCTCTAAGATGAATCGTCCTCGATTCAATATCATTTTTCGATAGATTGTTAATTTTTAGTTTACCGTATTCTTGTGTGATTGCCTTTGCTTCATAATATTTGCAATCATTTATAATTTTTGGATACTTAATATATATAACAATTAGAAATGTTAGTTAGAAATGGCCATTAAATCAGTTATAGTCAATCGTCCGTGTTCATTTCTTATCTCATCTAAATGTAAAATTGCAGGGTTTAAAATTCCTATTTTGGCCATAGCTATTGTACGAACCATATTTTGTGGTTCAGTTACTAAAAATTGATATTTCCTTTTCGTTAAAAGTCTAACATGTGAATTTTCGTTAACATTTTTTATTGTTTTTGTTAATTTACTGATAATTTTAAAAATTTCAGAGTTTGTTGTGTATTGTTTATTGTTATTTTTAATTAATTCGTTTAACTTATTATTTATTAACACTAAACCGTCATGATCTGGTGTTTTTGCTATCCACTTCCATAGTGTCCGTAATTCATTTATGCCTCTTTTATATCTTGTATCTTTCTTTTGTGTTTGATCTAATAAAGTTTCGATAAGTTCAATTTCTAGTTCTGTATCTAAATCATTAATGTATGCTACCACATCTTCATTATTCCCTTGTAAATTATTATATCTGTATTTTTTAATATTATAACTTTTGTCTGAATTAACAAGTTCTGTAAAATTAGTTAAATTAGTAAGGTGAAAATTTTCGCCATAGTCATTATATAAAGCTACGTCTCCGTCCTCTAATAACACATAATCCTCTCTTGTATAGTACACAATGTCCGTCATTGTTTGAGCAATTAATATTAGTAATATTAGGGGTATCATTTTCTGACAATATATATTCAAGATTTAATATTATCTTTATGCACAATTCTATTTCTATAGTTAATTCTAACCTTATTACCTAAATCTTCTATTATTACTTGTTTCTTGTATCAAGGCTTTAGTTTATTTCTCTCGCCTATTATTTTCTTCTAAGTATATTATATACTTATACATGCATACCATATCTAACGAAAAGGATATGGCTATTGTTTATTGTTATTTTCAATTATTGTCGTGATTTCTACCTTTATATCCGTTCGAAACGGTAAATTCAAGTTTATTGAAGAATGTATTTGATTTATTTTATTTCTTATTTTTTTACTTAAATATTCAATTCTTTCTTTATATATGCCGGTATTTTCTTCGGCTGGTGCTTCAGAGAATTCTTCCTCCAAAGTAATTTTGTTTATATAATTTTCTTTATTGTCGGTAAGTACGTCGACTTGCGTTGTAGAGCTTTTTCGTCCCACAGTAAATTATTTATTTTTGTTGCCGATATTATCATCGGCTGGCGTTGTAGAACTTTTCCGTTCCCCAATATATTTTTTATTTTTGTTGCCGGTATTATAATCGGCTGGCGTTGTAGAACTTTTTTGTTCCACAATATATATTTTATAATTGATATCATCATTGTGCTGGTATAAATCTTCAGCTGGCACTTTAGGAGTCTCTGCTCACAAAGTAATTATATCTCCTTTATTGCTTTCATCTTTTGAATTTCCTTTACTCTTGTGTTGCTCAAATTCACCTGCTACGCTAAATATGTCTTCTTCCTTTTCATTATTTATTATCAACTTTTTTTCTTTCAAGTTGATCACTGCATTAGTTTCTTTCAAAAAATTGTATTTAATTAAAAAGTCTGCTTCTAAATTCTCGAGCTCGTAAAAACTTTGTCTTTCAACAAATAGAATAATTAAATGATAAAAACGTATTATCGAAAATCCATTAATTGTTTTTACTTTTTTATATATATTTAATTCATTTTTATTCTCATAAATTTCTGATTTTATACCTATAGCAACTTCTTGCTCCCGTATCTACAAGTATTTTAAAATTTTGGCTATTAACCATGTAGGAAAATATATGGCAAAGTTAGTTTTGATCTAAAAAATTATTATTCTTTGTGTTTTATTTGGTAATTGAGTTCTTAGTTGTGCGCTGGCATATGGTCATTTATCTATACTTGTAGTATTTATTCGTGTATTCTATACATTATTATTTACGTCTAATGTGGTCGGTTATGGACTCGAGTACTTGGATCGACATCCATTGGGGTAGGTCTTGGCTGAATGTTTTGTTGAAATGGCCATTGTTTGTAGCCTCTTTGAAGTTGGGTTTGTGAAAACCGTAAATTATTATTAAAACTCCCGTTATTGAAGTTATTAGTACGTTTTCTGTAATGATTTTTTCCAAATTGTTATGTGAAAATTGCTCGCATATTGTTTGATTCTAGTTCTTGTGCTTTAGCCAACGCATTTGGCAAATCACTTGCTGACAGTGAAAATAAAATGTTTGCTAAATTTCTTAGACCTGTTATAATAGAAAGTACTGATCTGTAAGTAATTATCGTTTTGTTAATTAGTAAGGTTAATTTCTCATTAACCTTATTATAGTATTCAATAATTGAATAACTGCCCTTTCGTAAAATACCCATCTCCTGTTCGACAATATGAGCTGGTCGCTTGTCCGCGTAAGCGAAATCTAGTAGTGTTAAATGGCATCGAAATTAAGAACCGTTCCGTGATTGGATAATATGTCGTTAGCATCATTTGTAATTTTATTTCTCATTATAGTTAATGCAGCAAAACATCTACGGCTGCCCCTTACGTACAAACTCATCGCGTTACTTGCTGATTTCGTCCAGCTAACATAATTAGCTTGTTTTCCACAAAATTCTGGTAGTGACTTGACCACCTCAAGCGACTCATCAATTGATATGTGGATCGATCACTTCTATTATACTTGTATAATCAACGACTGTAGGTGACTTAAATCTTGTAGCAGCCTTCCCAACTCCTCCACCTCCAATCTATGAGAAGCATTTGTTGCGGTAATTAGTCTGGCAACAAGATTCTTGTTCTCACTAATTAAAGCTATTTTTTAATATTTTAGTTTTCATATGTTTTAAATATGGGCAAGTTTCAGTTCTATGGTTGCCCTTACAATAATTATAATAGTACAGCCTTTCGTATTTTGGTGTACTTGAATTATTTACCATTTAAAAAATTTTTTTTCTTCTAGGAAAGGATGCTTTTATTGTTTTTAACGTCTTTTCTTTTCGCATAACCTAATCATAGCGATCGTTTCAGATACTATTGTATCCCTATTGTCATAGTCCTCAACCGCTGCTACTTTGTTTTTTCCTATGTATTTCAAAACTGCCCTACTTTTTTCTAATTTGTCAACATCCAAATCTACTAGTAATACCCCTGATATATTACACATATTTCTAATAACACGGGCACGATTTATAATAAATTTTTAATATATTTCCTATTTTTAATAATTTTTTATTTTTTGATCCTTTCTAGGAATAGAAACTCTTCTATTCTGGAGGGTCTGGAGTTCAGAATCGCAGAATTGAGTTTATGTTATAAACCGAAGGGTCCTTCTTGCGGTGGTGAATCGGGGTTTCAAAATATTTTGTTATATGGCTGGTCGAGCCTTCTTTTAGAACATGCTTTTTTTATAAATTTGAGTACTTGTAAGTTTCATACGTATCAGATTTACAATACTCACAGTATTTAAGCATAAAATGTTTTATATTACTGGGAGTATTTCACAAAATTTTTATACAATTTCATTGCTATAAATTTAATATATCTTAAATATACTTAACATATTAATTTACCACTTTTCATCCTTTTCTAAAGGGGGTTTGTTGATTCCTGTTTAATTGCTTTGCCTGCTGTTTGGTTGTTCGCACGAAGCTTATGTGCCGCTGAAGTTTTTTGCGCTATTTTTTTTGCTCTGACTCTTCGATTATTAATGTTGAGTTTTGTATTATGATTTGTCGTTTTTATATTTTATACACATTTTTATGGCTGTTGGTGTATATTTGTTGTAGTGTCTTTTTTCTTAGTTCTTGTACACACTTGTGGAATTTTATTAATTTTAAAGTTTTAGAGAATTTGTCCTGGTATAAGAATAGGTTTGAATTATTCACTCGATACTTGTGTGAATAATTTAAATAATTAAAAGAAAAAGTGCCAATAGTGTGCCGGTTGTGTGCTGTGATTATAGATGGCATCAGTGCAGACTTAATATCGGTTTCACGATATGAGTTTAAAAGAATCTAATTTTATTGCCACGCCGAAATGTGTGCACTTTATTTATATTCGAAAAACTACCACTAATATAAGATCTTACAGCTATATATACTAGTGAGTTGCGGCTGCTGTTATCTGGTTGCAACTTGTTTGTTGTTATTGAGATGCGGTAGTTATTATCTGCTTGCCATTTGTTTGTTGAAATTCGGTGTCTGTTATCTTGTTATCACTTGTTTGATATTGTTGAGATGCGGCGGTGGATTTTGTTGTTTTCATGTTGAAAATGCATATCTTGATAATGCATGTTTGGTTGTTATTGAAGATGCTTAGAGGAAACTTTGTTTACGAGCTTTGTGACGAAGTCATTAACTTCCTTTCTTCGTAAAATGAAGCGTCCTCGCTTTAACGTGTATGTTGTTCTTGTTGGAGTCTGAATTGTTCTGTTTGATACATTTCGTCGATTCTTTTTGTTCCTGCTTCCGGTTTCTCTGCTATGTAACATTTGCAGAGTTTGTCTATACCATTGATAAGTAATGCTAGTGTGCATAACCCCAGGATACAGTAGAAGGTGTATTGGACGGGACATTTTTTGAATATTGCTAAATTTATAATCGGCATTGGATTCGATTATGCGTAGGACTTCTAGTTGTTCGTCATGTGGTTTGTGTATGGCATCTTTGTATTCCTGTTGCAGGTTGGAATCTTGTTTTCCATCGATTGTTTCAGAGTAGTTGAATTGTATTAATTTCGATCCATCTATTTTTACGTTATTCCAGGTGTGGTTGTAATCTGTTATGATATTTCCGTTTTCAAGTATTTGGAGTGGTGCGTTGTTTTCGTGTATCACTTCACATTTGGCAGGCTAAATTTTTCAATAGGTGCAAAGACATTGTTACATTTTGCTATCTTAGAGTCTAATAGTACAATATATACAGGTGTACCCGTAATAATTATAAGAGCTGACCCTAGAAGGTTAAGAAGGAAGTAATTGTGACTTAAGTGTCCCTTTTTTGTTGATTAATACTTGATCGACCGAGTTCTGTTCGAGATTTTAAGTAGATCGTACTATTTTTTCATAGGGTCCTAATATTTTTTACCGTCTCTATTTTGTAAGTGATACTCTTACGATTTTTATTATAGTATGAAAGCACTTTCGTTTTGAATTGTTTCGAGTTTTTTTTGAATGTTAGGATATCCTCCCCGATTGTTTTGTTGGTGAACTTTGAACTGAACTTGAAGTGTTGTTAATCTGTTGGCGGAGGCAATGCATCAGCGACAACGTTATGATGCCCTTATTTATATACTAACTTAGCGCCGTATTCTTCTATGAAGTTTTTCCATCGTTTTAGTTTAGTGTTCTAATTTTTATCCGAAATCGAAAAGATGAGTGACTGATGATTTGTATAAATCGTTAGATCTGCTCTACCATATCCGTAACCTACTCGGTTATCCAGTTTGGAACCATTCGTACAGAAGCTTATCCCTGCTTCCTTGTCCACTAGGCCCCTTTCCTACTCCTCTCTGGAGGGGAAGGCAATATAGGGGACTGGATTTAGATTCAGCTCTGTAGGATTGCGAAAATCCGTAGTTATGGGAAGAAACGGCAAATTCGTAGGTATCATCGAATGACCCTTCTTACTGGTCACTAGTAGGGAGAATTCCCTCCAATTCGGAGCTGACTTCGCTGCCATTTGCTTGCAAATAGGTTTGTTGGCAGTAAGTGTAAAATTACGTTTAGCGCCTGGCATGGCTAATCGCGTATTTCTTTTTTGTTATTGGCCTTACAATTGCTGTGTAGAGCCAGTGAGCTACCCGCGGCGTTAGTCCCGATCTTGGGCCACGTAAAGTGCTATAGCTGATTTCTTTACCGTAGCTTACAAGTTTTGTTTCCACGAAAGCATCCGGTCCAAAGTCCTAAGTAGCGTGCTTTATCTCCTAGCGTTAGCCTGGTTTTATTTAATAACGGCGGTGTGGTTTCTGGAATACTGTGTTTCTTAGTGAACAATACCAGTTCTGTTTTGCTAGCATTTCAGTTCAGTCCGCATAATATGGTCCATCGATTAATAACGTTTAATGTTGTCTGCATAAGACTAGCGAGGATATTCAGGAACTTACCTCTAACCAAAACTGCCAGCGTAGGCCACAACATGTATTCCTTCTTTTCCAGACTCAACAGCATGTCATTCATCAGGATCCAGAGAAGTGGGAATAACCAGCCTCCTTGGGGTGTACCCCTTCGGATAGATCTGCACATCTTTGAAGTTCCCAGCGTTGAAATAATTGACCTACCCAAGAGCATTTTTAAGCGCGCTCAATATGGTCTTCGGCTGGATGTTATTGAAAGCACCTTCTATGTCTAGCTAGGGTGTATTCTTTTATCTCCAGAGACTTTTCAATCTCTGCTACCACTGAGCTTAGTGCCGTTTCTGTGGATTTGCCCTTAGAATACGCATGCTGTGAAACTGCCATTTTTCCTGGGTTTAGTTTGCCCCTTATATGTATTTCTATAAGTCTCCCCAGCGTTTTTAAAAGAAATGATGGAAGAATAATTCGTCAAAAATTCTTCGGATTAATGTGTGAGCTTTTGCCAGCCCTTGGTATATATATCACCTTGACTTCCCTCCATACCGAGGGAATATAGTTTAATTGCAACGCCCCTTTAAGCATGGTTGTTGACCACTTTATTGTGTAGCTCAGGGACTGCTGTAACTGAGCCGGGAATAAACCGTTTTGTCCCGGCGTTTTATAAGGCTTGAAGCTGCCTATTGCTCAATAACCAATACTATCTGACACTATGTCTAGCGGAGGGGCTGACTGAGCCCACTTCACTCTCCAATGTATGATCCCTTATGTGGTTCTCGGAACTATCTGGGAAATGAGTATGCACTAGAAGGCCTAGAGTCTCTTCACTGGATACCATTATTTTTCTAAGTCGAGACGCTTCTGCCTTATTCTCGATGTCAATACAAAAAGATTTCCACGAATTTCTCTGAGCCCACTTCACTCTCCAATGTATGCTCCCTTATGTGGTTCTCGGAACAGTCTGGGAAATGAGTATCCACTAGAAGGCCTAGAGTCTCTTCACTGAATATTGTCCAGCTGTGGTCTTGCTTTTGAAGGTATCCGGTATATGCTATGTTTCGACTGTGCCAATATTTTTCTAAGTCGAGACGCTTCTGCCTTATTCTCGATGTCAATACAAAAAGATTTCCACGAATTTCTTTTTTTTAAATTATTTAAAAAGTTAATTTTAACTTCACTCACCGTTGGCAAATTATTATACTAATTAAAAAAAGGAGTCGATTTAGGCGGGTGCTCGAAAATCTGATCGCTAGCGAGTCGAAATGCTAAAAAGCGGCCGGGGTCCTTCTTTTAGTCCCTTATATATCTGCTGATGTCTTCATGGTGATGTGATCAGTGTTAAGTTGTATTTGTGTGCGTGTTGGTACATGGTGTAGTGATGTGAAATGTATGGTAAGTAGGTATGAAGATGTGGATTTGAATTGGTGTGGTGTGATAGTGTCTTATGGTGAGGGGGGATTGAGTGGTCATTTAGCCATCCCGGCCCCCCTAGGCAAAGGATTAGCCTAGTAGTCGCTGCAGCTATTGTAGCGTTGCCACAACGCTGCTCAGACCCTTGGAAAGACGTGGTTGCGGTCTAGGCTGTCGACGCCGTGGTGTTAAATACCGCGGGTGTACCGCACGAGTTGAGGGTCGAGGTCCTGTTGCGCGGCTTCGAAGAGTAGGTGGCCGACCGACGTCGCTCCTCGAGGTGCGATGAAGTAGTGTGTGATGTGGTCTGCTGCAAATTTGGCACAGACCCGTAGACACACACTCTTGAGTCGCATGCGTGTGCGATAGGCAGTTGAGACAATGCCCGTGCGGCTGGGCAACTTGATGTCGTTGCAACGGTTGCATAATTCTAAAAATCCCTTAATGTTGCAGGCGATGTGGGCGCCGACATATGGGACATCGTATACGATGTCCTGATGGAACACAATTCGGCCTCTGTTGATCAAAGATGGCCTCTTCTGGATGAGTGCTGCCTTCAAGCGGTCCAGTTGTTGGCAGTAGAGGGTCGAATTGAGGGGTTGGCCATAGAGGAGCAGCTCGATTCGCTTCAGAAACGGGTCGATTTTGTTGCGAATCAGCAGCGATTTGCAGATGGAAATTCGGTCCATTATGTTTTTTTGCGTTAGTTCGTGTGGCACCCAAACATCGAACTTCTTTTTGAATCCAAGGTTATGCAAATGGTTCCAAACGGTTTTCTGGCTTATCTTTAGTTCCTCAGCAATTAAATAAGTTCTCACGCGACGGTTTGTTTCCACTATTTCCATGATTTTATTGCAATTTTCGACGACAGGCCTCTCGACGCGTGGTGCATCTTTAACATCGAAATTACCGAAACGGAACCTAGCAAACCATTTTTGTGCTACACCTTCGTTTACAGTATCGGGCCCATAAACTAAATTAATTTTTTCAGCCGCTTTGGCTGCTTTTGCGCCTTGATCGAAGAAAAATTGTAAAATATAGCGAATTTTTGCTTTGCTGGTGTCCATCTTTGACAAGCGCTCACAACGTACTCTGTCAAAAGACGTACTGTCAAAGACAAACTTTTAGCGCGAATAAACACGTTTTCAGCGCCGTATAGTATGACATGATGCGACACGCAACACTAGTAGCATGGACAATAACGCCATCTCTTAGATAAAAACCGAACCGAATTCGACAATGAGTTTACTATCTGGCGATTACCGACAAACACTATCAGTCATTCCAAGATCTACTGCTGCCGACGAAATCAACGCTTGCCTCAAAGCATCAAATCAGTGGCGATATGCAAAGAATCTTCAACTATCAATAAATATGAGAGTTGCATTGTTGAACGACCTGTCTGCTGATGATTCTCCAAGGAATTGCTGACTATCGGTAATGGCCGTGTTCCCGTTGACGAATCGAGCGGATTGATTGCGTTTCCTTAAAATTTTTACAATTTCGTCTCATCGAAAGACGAGCTTATCAACAAAGTATTCCCAGATATCATTGCTAACCACAAAAACACTAAATGGTTAAGTGAGCGAGCAATTTTGGCGGCTAAAAATAAAGATGTAGCTGACCTAAATATTATAATTTAGAATCAAATCGTACTCTGTATTCTTTCAAATCTATCGACTGCGTAATGAACGAAGATGAAGCCACTAATTATCTAACTGAATTTTTAAGCTCCTTGGATGTGCCTGGTTTACCACCGCACAATTTGCAACTGAAATTGGTTCGGTAGTCATCATGCTTAGAAATTTAAACCAACCAAAACTGTGCAATGGAACACGTTTGGTGATAAGAAAACTGATGAGCAATGTGATTCACGCGTTGATACTCAAAGGAAAATTTAAAGATGAGGAAGTTCCTAATCCAAGGATTCCGATGATCCTAACGGATATGCCCTTTGAATGTAATCGAATTCAATTCCCGATACGTCTTGCCTTCGCCATGACGATTTACATATCACAGGGCCAATCATTGACTATTTGTGGCCTCAATCTAGAAAATGCATGTTTTGCTCATGGTCAATTGTACGTGGCATGTTCACGTGTCGGTAAACTATCCGCTTTATTTGTTCTTGCGCCTGACAAAAAAACAAAGAATGTCGTTTACCACAAGGTGCTTGAATGAACAGAGCTAATCCGAGTGCATCACATGCTACACAACATAGTTTAATTAAATTTTTTTTTTCTGACACGTGTTTGAAGTACTTAATTTTTATTTGTATTCTCTTTTATTTGTATTACGTTCATCAAAGCCTAAATTAGTTCAGCTAAAAGGTAACACGACATCAATTGACTGTTAGGCGGTACGAAGTTTGCCGGGTCAGCAAATTTTATAATAATATATATATATAATATAATAAAATTTGGAGGCGCCTTTCAGTAGGGCTCGAAGGATCATGATTAAAATGATACACAATTAATGGGGAGCACAACTTTCACTTGATGTTTATTACGTATATTACTTTTGTACAATTAAATTGATTAAAATAAATATACGGAGGCCGACGTTAAAAGCTCATTAATTGCACAAAAGACTTGTCGCTCAGGATATTGAAGTGATTATATGTCCGTAGCGCACATGATCGCTTTCATGTCAAAAAGTATATATCGTTGTTTTGGCGTGGCGAATTAAGTTGTAGCGCGCCGAATCGCTGAGTGGTTAAATGTTAACGTGCCGTATAGGATCGCTGACGAATCGGACGAATCTTGTTGTTAGTGAGGTGGTGTACAGGTGCCGTGTAGTTTCATCGTGTGTGGTGTGTTATATTAGGGTGTGCCATTGCTTTTTTAAGTAATGTACTTGGAGGAGGGAGTTGAGACTCATTTAAACACTGAGGATGGATCAGTATGCAATTGTTCGCATATATTTGTGTTTCATTATGGTGAAACATAAGAACGATTACTTAAACATTCGTTAATATCATTGCGTTAGGACAAGTGAAGAATGGTCGAGCTGTCGGCAATCCCAGACAGTGGTAAGACAGCACCACCGAAAACTTTATCGTTGCCGTTTAAGTTTCACATTGTTCTGTGCATTGCTTTGAAAATATTTGTGAGCCATGCCTATGCTTCGTTCGCCCATAATCTAGCAAAGTAGCCGCACATCCATTCGAGTTGCTGGTGTGATATTAAAAATGTCTAACCGTCTTCAGTAGCAACAGTCAGTATAATCCATATACATGTGTATACAAAATTACTGTGCTCTTGCAGTAGCTACATATGTGTTGTTATTGTTACTTTCTACATGAGTCTCTGCCCCCCCTCACCATAAGACACTGTCACACTACATCAATTCACATCCACATCACCACACCTACTTATATTTGAGTGCGATACGTATGAAGTGCGCAAGTACGGACGTGTTTTGTGAGTGTCCCAACCTATGCAACATAACACAAATTTTACACAAGTGTTTAAAGTCCGCAAGTGCGCGAAAAAGCAGAGTGCAAACGCAACTAGCAAACCGGTACTAAATTGAATCGACAGAAAAGTCGTACAAGCGGTGAGTGCTATTTCTGTTTCAAAATGTTTATTTATTTTCGGGCAAAGGTCCGCTCTCTCAGCTGCTCATATTGCTGTCTCCCTTTTTTAATTCTTTTCACACCCTCTTGAAACCCACAATCCACATTGAGAGAAATTCCTGAGGCCTGATCCTGAGGAATCTCTGCTCAACACCAGCGCTAGAGGATTTCTGTTTATGTGGCTACAAAAATGTCAACTAAAGCGAAAACAGCAAATAGAAAAGTGAAATGGCTGGAATTAGTCCATTTACACGGAGCAGCAAAACTGCCCGATCACCCGAGCGACAGGTGATAACGCCCGGCACACAATCGGTCAACGCTGCAACGCCAACTGCGCTTGATATGACCCCTACCAATAAACCAATGTGAACATCTGATAACTTGATCGTAGTCAATCTGCCATTAACACAAAGTGACACTAAAACCGACCCCATCATAAACATGAGCGAAGGAGAGAACGTGCTCACTGCATTGGAAGTGCTCATAGTTGAACTAATCGCACTCACACTTGGCCAAAAACAAAGACATGTGAACCAGAATATTAAAAATATCATAGATAGGATATCGCAGCTACAAAAACAAGCACTTGCTGAATTCAAAGAGTCAACAACCCACTCAATTATCCAGCCAAAAAGAGGCCGCACTATGCACACTGATGAACCAATAGCAGATGAGCACAGTCAGCAACAAATTAAGCGAACATGCAGAAACTCGCCAAAAACTAGCGCAAATACAAATTTGATTGGCCAAGCTAAGCGATCAATAATAACAAATGACCGCGCTATACTTCACACTTTTGAAGGCGCTGTAAACCCACCATCAAAGAGACCTAAGGAAACCCAACAAAATAAAGGTAATAACCCAAATGGCCCTTAAAGTCCAAAAACACTGCCGTGGAATATTGTAGCTAAAAAACAAAATCCCATTTCTAAGAATGGAAATCTTACTTATGCCGAAATTCTTAGGAAAATTAAGTCCGATTCTACTCTCAGCAAATTCGAAATGAAAGTTACCCGAATTCGTAAAACACAAGGCGGGGAAATGCTGCTGCAACTAAGTGGTTAAGCAATGTCAGCCGACTCGCTGGAAATAATGATTAAATGCCTTGGCGACCGATGTGGCCTTACTCAGTGAACCCTATAAAATCGTTGAAGGTGCCAAATGGACGTGCGATTCGAGGAATAAATCGGCGATATGGAAATGCAACCCTAGCTCTCCACAGCTGGAAAACCCTTAACCTTCAAATGGCTTTGTTCGAGCAACAATTAGTGATGTTAATATCTATAGTTGCTATTTGCCTCCCAGTATCAGTGACGAAGAATTTAAGCACATCATGGATTGTGTAGTGACTGATGCCAGAAGTAAAACTAATCTAGTAATAGCCGGCAACTTTAATGCCTGGGCTATTGAATTGGGATGCAAAAGAACTAATAGTAGGGGTAAAGCCTTACTAGAAGCCTTTGCTTCCCTTGACCTTGTGCTTTTAAACACCAACTAACCCACATTCAACAAAGATGGGCGGCAATTGGTGATAGATCTGACTTTCATCAAATCAAATCTTGTCCGTAGATCTAAATGGAAAATAAGTGATCATTATACTTTTAGCGATCACTATGCCATTATATTTGAAAAAAATGTCGCACACATTTGGCAGAAGTGAGATATTCCTGGAGAACTAAAACGTTCGACCCTGACCTCTTTGAAGAGACCTTTAAGCCCACTGTGCTACACGAGAACCCGCTTTCGGCAAATAGTTCCGCGTCCATAATTATGACCCATCTTAAAAAAGCATGTGATGCATCAATGTCCAAAAATACACGACGCAATCATCACCCTCTAGTATATTGGTGGAATGACACAATTGACAAACTGCGAAAAGCATGCCAGCAGGTAAGACGTACATATCAAAGGTCACGGGTTACCCCTGACCATATACCCCTCCAAAGACTTTTCAAAGACAAGAGGAAGCTATTAAAGCAGCCCATTAAGAAAAGCAAACGAGAATGCTTTCAAACTCTGCGACGACGTTGAAGACAATGCCTGGGGGCTAGCATATAAGGTGGTAATGGCCAAACTCCGTTCTCGTGGGCAAATGCCGATCTCCCCCTCAATGCTGGATAGAATAGTATCGGTACTCTTCCCAACCAGACGACTGCATTCCCAACTTCATCAAGCGATTATAGAAATAGCCCCAGATATACCGTCTGTTACGAACGAAGAGGTCCGAGAAGCATGTGACTGGTTAAACCCATCTAAAGCCTCGGGCCCAGACGGAATTCCTAATATAGCGCTGAAAATAGCGATAACTAAACGCAGACCCCTTCCGAATTATGTATGACACATGCATTAAGGAAGGGATGGAAAAAGCAGCATCTAATATTACTGCCAAAACCCAACAAGCCTTTAACAGAGCCGTCCCATTTCCGGCCACTCTGCATGTTGGACTCCGCTGGAAAAATCCTTGAGCGAATTGTATACCGACGCCTAAACAAAGCAATCGATGACGCTGACGGATTATCCCCGAATCAATTTGGATTCAGAACAGCAAGATCCACCATCGACGCGGTGACCCTAGTAAAGAAACTGGCCGAAAAGGTAATTAGTGGAAAACGATGGAATGGCGGCACAATATTGCATGGTCGTAACACTCGACGTTAAAAATGCTTTTAGCTCAGCATCCTGGTATAGCATATTAACTGCCCTAAAAAGTTTCTCCGTGCCTCCATACAACATAATCGTAAGCTACTTTAATGAAAGAATTCTGAGCTACGACACAAGCGACGGCTATAAGGAATATAAAGTCACCGGTGGTGTACCACAAGGATCTGTACTCGGACCGTTACTCTGGAACATCATGTATGACGGAGTACTGCGACTAAAGGTATCCAAAAATGTTCACATCATAGGATTTGCAGATGACATTGCTGTTGTGGTGACAGCTAAGCACATAGAAGATATTGTTGCATAACCAGTGCAAGAGACTGCTACATTCAGAAAAATACTTAGGAATTGTTCTTGATGCAAGACTTTCTTTTAAAGAACATTTAGCCTACACCTGCGAAAAAGCTAACAAAAACATGTAGAGCCTGAACACGAATGATGCTCAATACCCATGGACCGAAGCAAAATAGGAGAAGACTCCTGGCTGGAGTTCTGAAGTCCGTCACTCTATATGGCGCCGAGGTTTGGGGAAAAGCACTCGAAACAAAATATGACCGACGTGGCCTTTTTTCCATTTATGCCATTTGCGCACTCAGAGTATGCTCAGCTTTCCGTACAGTGTCAGAAGATGCTGCCCTTTTAATTGCGGGCTTACACCCATTAGATCTCTTAGCCAAAGAGACCAAAAAGGTAACGGACTTACCACCCAGAAATGTAAAAGGAAATGCCCGAGCGGAGACGGTGGAGAGTTGGCAAAGACGATGAGAAGTCAGTCAAAAAGGACGTCGGACGTTCCGACTGATTCCCAACATTGACCCACGGCTAAAAAGACCACACGTTGAGGTAGATTTTTATTTAACTCAAATTCTGACAGGGCATGGCTGTTTCAAAGCAAATTTTAAACGCTTTCAACACGAAAATGATGAGATTTGCGATAAATGCGTTGGCGAGACAATTGAGAATGTAGAGCATACGTTGTTCCATTGTCCGCAATACGAGCAAGACAGACGATTCCTCAAGAGTGTGGGTATAGCCGCCAATATCATGAAAACCCAAAGAGCCCGAGAGCAGCAGCGGAGAAGAGAACTTCAAAACTTAACGGACCACTAGAAAGCGGACCAAACAAACGCATTAAAAGAAAAGTAAAAAAAGCATAAGGGAAGGGTTAGGCGACAAACTTTGCACGGGGCGGGTTTAATACCAACAGAGGTGGGGCCAAGTAAATGCAACTTGTTACTGAATGCATTGAGACTACTACAAACGTATGAGCACTCAACTCAACCATCCTCCCGACGAAATACTTGACGGTGGTACCGGGGGGAAAGGTACATGACGGTAGGAAGTTTAGTTAGTCCTACACCCACCACACACTACACCACACATCACTACACCATGGACCAACACGCACACAAATACAACACCACCATGAAGACAACGCAATAGATATAAAACGGACTAACGAAAGATCCTGTGCGCTTTTTAGCATCGATTCGCTTACGACGCACAGCGCATCTTTCGCTTTCTCTACATTCGATTCGTTTGCATCAATTTGGTTTATTATTATATGACATAAAAGTGGAAAAGCGGCAAACATATTAATTGTTCCAAAAAAAAAAAAACATAAAATCAAAAAATACTTAAACACAAAAACAAAACGGGCGCGAAACCCAAAAATATTAAAAAAAAAAACAATAATAATAAAAATCGGGTGCGATATTAACAACAACAATATATCTACAGAAGCGAAAACACAGGTAGAGAGCTGCAAAACAGGTATCGTAGCAGCTGGCGTTTAGGAAGAAAAGGAAAAATAAAAAATCCCAAAAAAACATACATACATTCTCCCCAAAAAACCCTTTGAGGCGAGACAAAGTAAGTGTATGGTTTTAATTTTTTATTAAATATATATGTATGCTTGTTTATACGGTTTTATATATGTTAAAACCAGCAAAATCCATTTTAACAGACTGAAAAAACGGGTACAGAAAACGTTAACGGAAATTCAAAAAAGAAAACGGAACTGGAAATTTGAGTAATACTTATATTTTTCCAAACGTTAACGGAAAATTCCAGAAAACCGATATACAAAAAATCCGATTATTACTTATATAATATTTATATTTACATATATATGTATAAATATATATATATTATATTAGCAAATTATTGCTTGCTTTATCTTCTGCGCTTACGTTTGTATATATATATACATACAACAACCAAACAAAAATAAAATAAAATCAAGTATTTACTTGCAAAAAATTTCCGACGTACCCCTTAGGCTTAATAAAGCAACGAGCAAGACTACATAACAATAATTAAGCTAAGGCACAATAACAACTAAAGCTAGAATCTACAGCAAAGAGACAAAAATACAAACATACATATATATACATTCAATCGGCAAACCATATGCAAATTGCATTTACCGATATATCTTATAATTAAACATTCATTTATATATTTACATATATACGTACATCCGAATATAATGTAATGGATTTCTCGATAAATCGTCTACCTGTAACTCACTCTTGAGTTCGATCACTGGATTGTTAAATACAAGTCCCAATTTAATGGCTACACTCTTATCTCTATTTCTAATTCCAACAACTTAACACTTATTGCTCGTTATTCAAGCTTACAACTTCTTGCTTATGTCTCAATTGTTCTTATCACGACAACACTCTAACTAGAACTGTGTTTGCTGCACAATCCGGCAGCCCTTATATAGTAAGTCTGTAACAAAACATTGCTTCTAGAACATTCTGGCAACTACGAATTCGCTAACTAGTTGCTTCTGGCAGTTAATCGTTGATTCGATTTTGTTCTATCATCCGTGTTCGTCACAATATTAATATAAGAGCAGTCGGTAAAATACCTGCGTATTATAACTTTTTTTTAATACTCTTCTCTCACAACGAAAATATCACGCGTTCGCATTCATACGTATGCACATTTGTACTTACGGCATACGATCTGCCTATGCTTATATACCCCATATGCAATGGGTACAATTACATATTTTTATATCATTTAATCATTTCAAAATCGGTTATTTTGAAAGCACTTAAACGGTGTGGTTAAATTATAACAACAAATAAAAAACTTTTTCCACACAAAAAAAAAATTGCTAAAAGAAAGCTAAAAACAAATCACGTGATTTATTATAAAAATTAATCAGATAAAAATACTTTCATATCTCTTCAAAGTCCACTTTGGCATATATCCCGCAATACCCCTTGTTCTTTGGCAAACAAAAACAAGCAGGATTGCGCACAAACAATTCAGCACAAATAATTCGTGCATACCTAGATACAAAGTGCATTGATCTCTTTAACGAGCTCTCAATAAATACTAATAATAATTCAGGACAATTCTGAATCGGTATTAGAAATCAAAAAGAAAAATCTTGATAATTTCTGGACATGTCTCCAAGCTGCATATGACGCAATAGTAGAATCTGACGACTCAGATCTACCTAAAAACTTTAAATTCTCGGCTTACGCCACGCACGAAAACTGCTTAGACCAGTTTGAAGAAACAAAAGCAATGATTTTGGATCAATTAAAATTAATTAAAACAATTGCACCTACTCCACATCCGAGAGTAGAGCTACCACTAATACAAAGACAAGACGCAAGTACAGGCATCCAACTCGAAGTGACCGCATGTGACACAGAAATCTTTCATGGTGGTTATGAACAATGGCATTCCGGGACATGTTTACAGCCGTTTACATAAATCACCCAAAATTATGCACAAAAATTTTGTCACTTCTGATACAAAACGAAAGGTCAAGCAGGCGTCATAGTCAAACATTTCCCACTAAATGACGATAATTTCAATCTGGCTTGGGAAGCTCTAAAAGCAAGATACGAAAAAGAAATATTATAATATTGGTAACGGCACTAATGAACTTGCCTAAAATTCAGAAAGAAACAAGTGATGAACTTATTAGACTACAATCCACTGTTTCTAATTGTTTATCGATTCTATCGACAAAAAATATACCCACAGACAGCTGGAACCCTATTCTGGTAAATATATGCACCGCAGCATTACCAGAAAAATCGTTATTTTTGTAGGAGCAATCCTTCTCATCTCGGAAAAAATGCCCAACGTGGCAGCAAATGGAAGAATTTCTAACTACCCAATGCGAAATAGCAGAAAGGGTTGACAAAAAACTAGATAGAACTAAAAAACGTTCAAAACGACCTCAATAAAAGCTTCAATAGACCCCAAACAAGTAGCAACAACAATTTAAATAGAAGCTTTTTTAAAAACCAATCGCTCACATCCGAACAGTACAAACAAACGTCATGCGAACTGTGTACAGGAGAGCATAAACTCAAATCTTGCGAGAAATTCAAAAAATCAAATATTGTCGATAGGAACAATTTTGCGAAAACAACAAAACTTTGCACACACTGCTTATCACGTGCGCTTACTTTAAAAGATTGTGAAAGCAAATTCAATTGCGTATATAGCCACAAAAGACATCATTCAATGTTAAATATTATATCACAAATTTTTCCAGCTCACCTCAAATTAATGTTAAAAGAGCTACGGGATTAATTGCAACAGCAAATCGCGAAATACAAAAATTGAGCACCATACTACTCAAATGCATAAAAACGTAAACGCTACACAGAGAAAACCAAAGTAGGATACTACTACCCACAGCAGTCGTCTCCATCGAACACCGAGGGGAACTGTTTAAGCTTCTTGCCTTAATAGACCAAGTATCACAACTATCCTTCATAGCGTCTAGGGCACAAAATAAGCTACAACCGCCCACAAACTTAGCCAATTTTGAAATCACGGGAATGGGCGGAAAAGTAGTCCAAAACTCAAACAAAATCTGCCCCATTACTCTAACTTCCCCAAAGCGGATAAGCGCATTCAAGCAGAAGCTATTGTCTTACCTCAACTAACAAATATGCTTCCAAGCTATCACATAAATAGCAAGCATTGGCAAAAGGTTTCACACTTAAAGCTAGCAGATCCCAACCGCAATACTCTCACTCAAATAGATCTTCTATTAGGCAGTGACCTCATACCACAGATAATACTTGAAGGTATCGAGAAAATTTCAAACACACTTCTGGCACAAAATACTATTTTTGGTTGGATCCTAAGTGAATTAGTTACGGAACCAGTTACCACCATGACAACTCAAGCTGAAGAAATCTCAAACGAATACCTCAATACACAATTGAGAAAATTTTGGGAGTTAGAAGAACTCCCCCCATTTCAATTACAACCCCAGAAGATCAGTTTTGTGAAGACTTTTACAAAGCCACAACTATTAGATCAGATAATGGTCGGTACGTCGTACGACTACCAAAAAAGCAACAATTTCCTAACACATTCGCCTTAGGTAACTCTCGCACTTCTACAATACAGTAGTTTTTAAGTATGAAAAAAAAACTTACTTAAAAAAGATGAGCTTAAGCCAGAATACGATGGCGTGTTAGAAGAATACCTCCATTTAGACCACATGGAGGAAGTAAGCGCAGGCAAAAAAATCATAAATGGCAAATACTACTCACTTTACTTGCCTCATCACGTAGTAGTAAAGCCAGATAAAAAAACAACAAAAGTCAGAGTGGGCTTCAATGCCTCAAGATCCACTAGCTCAGGAAATTATATGATATTCCATACTCCAACCAGATTTAATGCTCCTCATATTAAATTGGCGTATATTCAAATACGTATTCAATGGGGACGTTGAAAAAATGTATCGACAAATAGTAGCACATAAAGACGACTAAGAAAATAACGAAAATAGCTCAATAGTCCACTACGCGACTATTAATTAAAGTTCCTTTGGCGTCAACTGTGCTCCATATCTAGCCATTTGAACACTGCACGAATTGGCAGAAAACACAAAATCAGAAGTTCCTCTGGCAACTCAGGTGTTAAAAACACAAACGTATGTAGACGATATCCTGTTTGGAAGTCAAAGTCTTCCACAAGCATACGTGTCACGAGTCAAGTGGTACAAGCCCTCAAAACAGCAAGGTTTCCTTTAAAACAAATTACTGCAAATCACCCAAATATAGTAAAAAAATATACCAAAAGAAAATTTGTTGGACACTAATTTCCTTAAATTCGAAAAGG
Organism: Bactrocera oleae; assembly: GCF_042242935.1. Taxonomy (NCBI): domain Eukaryota; kingdom Metazoa; phylum Arthropoda; class Insecta; order Diptera; family Tephritidae; genus Bactrocera; species Bactrocera oleae. The sequence continues at coordinate 32,819,991 of NC_091541.1, forward strand.
AAAGTACGACAAAAACTGGGGATTCAGTGGAGTGCGATATCTGACTAGTTTTCATATAGTACAGGGTCAATATCAGAATTGTCCGCCATATCAAAACGTCAAATTTTATCCTCTGTAGCAAAACTTTTCGACTTGGCAGGATGGTTTTCGCCAATTATGATACAAGCCAAAATCCTAATACAAGAAATATGGCTAGATGGAACCAACTGAAATGAACAAGTAAGACCACGGATACAAATCCCTCGATGGGTTAACTATGCAACAAAGCACAAAGTCGAACTACACGGCTTTTACAAGGGGGTGCAAACCCCTAGACCTTGCCACCACCACCCTCTGGTGGAAAGGCCCCTGATTAATGGAAGAATCTCCCGATTCTTGGCCACAATCGCCTATGCGTAACATAATTGCCCCAGAGAGTCGAAAAATCGACACTTTTCATACAGCACTGGATGATACCGCCATCTTTGAACGATTTTCATCGTTCTCCCGAGCCTTAAGAGTAGTTGCTTACATGTTCAAACTTATAGAGTAACTCAAAACCAAAGTCACGGGATCAGCAAACTCCCAATGCGATACAGTGACGCACCTAACATTACAAAATGCAAAGGTCGCTCCTATCGCATATACTCAAGCGCGATACTTCAGCCGCGATATATCCCTATTAAAAGAATCAAAACCTATTGATAAACGGAGTCTCCTCCTAGTTCTAAACCCATTCCTCGACACGAGGGGTCTTCTTCGTGTAAATGGTCGGCTTGCCAATTCAAGCGTGACGTATAACTCACGCCATCCCATAATTGTACCAGAGAAGTCTCGACTTGCCACATTACTCATCAGTTATATCCATATTATATCCGTCAAGAATTTTACATTCCCCGACTTCAGCCCATAATAAAGAAGTGCATTTTCCTGTGCAAAATCTGCACCATGCACAAGCAGAAGATGCGAACACAGATTATGTCAGCCCTTTCACCGGAACGCTGCAACTTCGCTCTGCCTTTCTCCATCTCAGGTATTGATTTTGCTGGGTCTTTTTTTATAAAGGCGTCCATGTTAAGGTCTCCCACTCTGATGAAAGGCTATGTGGCTGTCATTGTTTGTTTTACAACAAAAGAAGTGCACCTTGAGTTTTGTACTAATCTGACAAAGGAGGCTTACATCACGGCTCCGACGGTTACATACGAGTCGTGGATCTTCGTACGCAAAGCGGAACGCTAACCAGACCGCTCGTGAAGCTGTGCTTTCTACTAACCGCCGATAATAGCAACACAGCAAATCGAAAACAGTCAACCGATACAACGCAATACAATAAAATAATAAAATCAAAAATAAAAAAACCGAAAACGTCGCTAATAACCGTTAAAAATACTAAATAACTAATAAAAAACGGTCGATCAATACGACGACCCATTCATGCCACATAGCGTTTCACGATCCTCCATATCGTTTATATGACAAATGTTCATAATCAAACAACTCTTTTATACAGATTAATATGGATTTGGATACGCCAATAACTCTAACGCCAATTGTGCGGGCGGCTACCATCGTGCCACGCTCCGGTCCTTCCTCAACGCCCCAAGCTGCAGCTGCAACAGCACCTGAAACGATACCGATCCTCGTGGTGGCGATTACCACCGACGCTATCATCACTGCCTTCAGAGGCACATCGCATACGATGTCCCATATCTCGGCGCCCACACCGCCTGCAACAATGTGGGATTTTTAAACGTATGCGACCGTTGCAACGACAGGAAGTTGTCCAGGCACACGGGCATTGGCTATCGCATACGCATGGGACTCAAATGTGTGAGTTCACGGGTCTGTGCCAAATTTGCAGCAGACCACATCACCCGCTACTTCATCGCACCTCGAGGCGCGACGTCGGTCGACCACCTTCCCTTCGCAGCCGCGCAAAACGCCCTCAACCCTCAATTTACGCGGTACTCTCGCGTGTAGTATCAATGCGGCGTCGACAGCCTAGACCACAACCACGTCGTTCTACGAGTTTTGGCAGCGTTGTGGCAAGGCTACAACAGTTGCAGCGACTACTAGGTTAATCATTTGCCTAAGCGGGCCGGGATGCCTAAATGAGTCTCAGTCCCCCCTCATCATAAGACACTTTTACATCACATTCACCACATCAATTCACATCCACATAATCATACCTACTTACCATACATTCCACATCACTACACCATGCCCCAACACGCACACATATACAACACCACCATGAAGACAACACAATAGATATAAAACGGACTAACGAAGGATCCCGTACTCTTTTTAGCATCGATTCGCTTACGACGCACAACGCATCTTTCGTCTTCCCCATATTTCGTTTGCATCGATTCGTTTGCATTCGCTTTTACCGGTGAGTGAAAACAAAAGGTTATTGGTTAAAGCAGTATTCTATTATTATTTTTTGAAATAATAAAATATTAAAATGATTCTTACATGAATTTCGAACCCATGCTTATGATTTGAATTATAATATTTGTCTATATTAATTGTATTGACTTTTCACATAAAGAGAAAAAAAGTATCGTATATCCGTCCCCTGGTTCTAAGATATCTCCTCATCAATTTTCAGCCAAATCAGCGAAATCGGTTTAGTTGTTCTCGAATTTTGCGTTTAGCAAGACATTTATCATCATTTTTATATAATATTATAGATAGCAGAGGTACATTAATTTCTTTTACATACCTATACTATAAACTATTTAATCCGCGAATTTCTTTTTGCTTTTCTTATCTCCTTTTTGTTTGTCCGAAGGTGGTTATGATAGTTATCCCACTCTATATCTTCTTGAGATAGTTTGGCAAAATTGAATTGCTTCCTGCAATTTTTCTTCATGTTCTTAAGTATTGGAGACCGCCAAGGAGGTCTAGTTCTTCCCTTACTGTACGTTAATGGACAAGCTACCTATAGTGCTTGACGACAAGAATCTGTGAATCGTTTTACGAGGATCTCTAGGTCCTCTTTCTTTTCCGGTTGAAATGGTGGAATCATAGGAATACGCTTTTTTAGCTCCTGCATGTGCATCTGCCAGTTCGTTTTCTTATGATTCCAAAATTTCTTTTCCCTAACTACATTTTCTTTAATTATACACTCAATGTAGCGGTGATCTGAGAAGGAGTGTTCCTCCAATACCCACCATTGAGTTATTTTATCCACCAGTTCTTCCGATACCAGTGTTATATCTAATACTTCCTGTCGGTTTCTGGTTATAAATGTTGGCGTACTACCTTTGTTACATAACAAAAGCTTACTCATTATTAAATAATTAACCCCTTTCATTAATATCCGTGCTTCCCCATAGTGTGTGGTGCGAATTGAAGTCGCACCCAAGTATAATCGAACACTTGGATGCTTCGGTGTCTCGTACCATCTCTCTGAACAGCTGCGATGGTACTGCTACCTCGTCGTACGGCATAATGCCAGACGGTATTTCCTCTTACCCGTCTCCCAGCTTACCACTGTAGTGTCGTTACTACTGTAACTGTGTAATAAAAGGACATTAAGCTTTTTGCTAGCCAATATATATATCCTAGGCTTACCTACACAACCATTCGCGTATAGATTATATCCTGGTGCCCTTAGACCGCAAATACGCCCTCCATTAACCCATGGCTCCTGAATGAGGACAAAGTCAGGCCGTCCTTCTACCATGCGGTTAACTAGGGCTAGAGACGCTAGTTTGCTGTGGTGTAGATTAATTTGGAGAAGACGCATTAGTTATTGTCTTCACTGCATCATCATGAGAGTCGCTTAAAAGCTCACTCTCAGTGTAAAGTTTAGAGAGACGGACAGCAAGTTCAGACCCCGAAGTACACTCACCTTGATCTGTGATCTCTGCGTCACTCGAGGACTCCACTGGATCTTCCTCGACTTCGCACTCCGATTCCGATGCCAAGATTACTCCTGCATCGGCGTCTGACTTGTAGGTCATAACCTTCACTTTTGTGAATCCGTAGTTGATCTCTCCGCCACTTTTCGCTAGCGGTTCTACGGATTCTTTTGTTAGAAGCAGCAGAATCTGCATTGTGGATCGTTTCGTCTCCACATCAGATTCCACTGCGGGGTCGTCAAAGGCCTTGACGAATCTCCATCCCCCAGTTGGCAGATTCGGGTTGCAGGCTCTTACGAGCTGCATTATTTGGTCCGGCTGCGATGGTGTAGCCGGGATCCATACCCTTGCCCTCGGTCGGGATGGGATATCTTTTCTGTCTACCGCTACTAATTTGGCTCCGGGGTAGACCTAACCCAACTTAGCTATTGCTGCCTTATATAGCTGGACCGCTCTCTCGTCGTCACACGCTATCACCTTTATCTGCCCTTGATACCATCCGGCATCCGCACATGACGGGGGTGGACCTGGATTGCTTAGTAGCACTTCCAGAACCACATTCGTCAGTGCGGCTTGCACCCATTTCCATTGGTCTCTGGGGATTTTTCCTTCGGGGTCACCCTCATCCAGTACCCCAATGACAATGCGGTTCCGGGCCACATCAGCAAAAGATCTTGCGGGCGTCACGCCCTTAGTTTTCGGTCTCTTCGCTGACGGCTTAGCCTCTTCAGCTGACCTTTGTCTTTTAGCTGCCACTACCGGCGCTTCTAGCTTGAAGTTAGGTAGAACAGCTCTCGCGCAATCAATGGATTCCTGGAGCTCCTTTGTCAGCTCCTCATTGGTTGGTGGTTGCATCTCCACCTTCTTCAACAGGTATGCAACACGTCGCCTTTCTGCATACTTTGTTTTTGCTGGGTCGTCAATCCTAAAGGAAGGCCACTCTCTGGCTGACCCACTACTGGCAGCATCGCTTTTGGCATCTCCCTCCTTCTCCTGCTTAGCTGCCAAGCCTTGGCTACAGGGATTGCTATGGGCTGCCTCCAGCGCTGCTGCTCTCATGGCGCCAGTCTTGGCTTCAGCCCCTTTAGCATTGGCCTTTGCTCCAGGACCAAGCTTCGCTCCTGTCCTCGCTTTGGCTGTTGTCGAGCTCGTGCCAAACGCTGCTCTTCCCTGGGAACAACTCGCTCCCTCCGGTCTTTTTGAAGGAGGTCCAGACTCCTTTTTGTTTTTTTTGTTTTGGTTATTAAAGTTTTGGCTCATAATTTTGGACCCACGAGTGTAGGGGAAAGCATGTCCGCTTGCGCATAGCCCCCGCTACGCAAGTGAGGCTATCTTATTATGGAGGACGGTATCCGTAAGCTCCGTGCGAGACTGGTTTATTTAAGGGCCCCCAGCCAGGTTGATCTTCGGCACGGGTCGCATGACACCTTGATCCAGCCCTTTATATACCTCCTACCATGGTAAGACCTCCTGGACCATGGTAAGATGCTGCACTATTGAAGAGTACCGAACACCCAGATAGGAAGCTTGACCTTAGCTAGATACCTCACTACTACAACAGGGGCGAACTGCGGCCAGCTCGCCCTTGCCCACGTCGTGAACCTGTGGTATCTATTCCCAATCGGCACCCTCGTGGAGGGTTCAGCGGAGGATTTTGAGAACCAAGTATATATATAAATAAACATAAAATAAAATACTTTACTCACCTTGGCATTTCCCGCACTCCCGGAAATTTGTAAAGGCGTAACGAGCCTTTGCAGCTTCGGATGCACTTGCGTGGCATATTTTTTCTGTAAAAAAAGTTCCCATTGGTATTTTCTTGTAATTTAAATTGTTGAAAATTATACTAACCTGTTGATCAACAATGAGGTAAGATATGTTTCAATGAAAAAAAAACCATAAAATAATTATATTAAAAACAATTATCAAAAACAACTTACCTTTCAAAAAAAAAGTCCGTCCGTTTCACAAATAGTTGTTAATAAATTCAAAAGTGTTGCCAGTATTGCTATTGAGCATTGTGTAACACTGTTGCGTAAGCTAATTTTAAATTACTTTTAAAGAAAGAAATATATCTACGGTATTTTATACTATAAAATTGGAAATTCAACAAATAATTAATTTAAGAAGACTAGATTTAAAAACTAAACTTAAAACTATATAACAATATGGCAATTTATATATATATAAATGAATTGCTGTTCGTTAATCTCGCTAAAACTCGAAAACAGCTGAACGGTTTTATCTTATCTTGGCTGTGAAATGTTTGTGGAGATCTAAGGAAGGTTTAGAAGGTGAGAAAATTTCATGTAATTGCCGGAAAACCCCTCAAAACAGCCCTTTTCTGTTTCTATTCTAATTTATTACCACTGCATAAAGTTCAAATTTGCGTCCGCGTTGGAGGATCTAATTTCGCGTTCCGAAACTTTACCAAAGTGAATCGCGAAGTCGACTAAATTGCATGGTCACAAAAGAGACAAAATTGCATAGTCACAAAATATTTCGAGTTCGTGCACATCAAACACAACAACAGCAAGCGAAACATAATGAAACTGAGCGAATGCACAGACGCAGTGCTCCTGTGATTCTTGAATGGGTTGCATTCCACTATGATCCGGCAATTGATTATTGTGCCGACAAATCGGTAAAAATTGGGGAAATGAAAATAATTTGTAACTATTGTAAGGCGTTAAGAACCACAACTTGGTGAAAACTTTTCTGTCAGTTAAAGCTATAATACAGGTAAGATACCCGCGGTTAAGGATAATATTAATCGGGTATTGAAATAATCGCCCTAAGTGAACTATTTATATTAATTTATTAGTATAAAATATTTTTGTTTCAATGAGTATAAACCTCCTCCTCCAAATATACCACCCCACCTGGGAAACTAATGGCACGCCGTAATATAAACTACCATATACACCACACCTGGGAACAAAACTGAGAACTCTCACATGATCACACCACAAAAGACAAAGGAACTGGATCATCATTCGCTAAAACGTATCCGATTAAACAGCTGGCACGAAAGCTGCAACTTTATACGTCAACCATCGCGTTCACCGCATCAATGTTTATGCAATTCAACAACGCAACACGATTGTTTCGCGAACGTAATTTTTGGATCCTCACCGCCTCCTGTTTTCTGTCCGAACATTTGTAGCGTCTTTCAAACATCAATTTAATCTATTAATAACTAATTTAAAGTATGTAAACTCCCGAACAATTATAAATTAAATTAGTTTATTTATACCCATTACTCGGACATTTTCATTTACGATGTTTTGCGCAAGTATTTAAAATATTCATAGTCCTTCGAGCCTTACCGAAAGGCATCTTCGGATTTTTATAAAAAAAAAATTTATTAAGGAAAATAATCAATCATATTAAAAACAATTGTAGTGACAAGAAACCAAACAAAGTGCAATGATACCAAAAAAATATATATACATACACATATTGTAACTTAAGTGGAAAAAAGTGCTGTGAAGTGGCTTAACGTTCTTATATACACATAAAAAAGGCTAGTGACATATAGTTTCATGTATAAACCAATAAAAACAATAAACGGGCGCGAAACTTAAAAGCACCTAAACACAATAACATAAATAAAAACAAAACAAACGGGCGCGAATTTTTAAATAGAAAGCGCGGTTTAACAAACAGCACAAGGAGGTAGCCAGCTGGAGCACAGGAATAGGAACAAAACGTAGAAGGCACAAAGGCAACGTACACATATACACCCTCCAAAAAATACCCTACAGAATCAAAGTGAGGCTATTCATTTCACTTTTTTATTTTGAGCACATACATATGTTTGTCGGGAAAATACAGTGTATCTTTATATAAACTTTAAATTATATATGTATCCACAAACATACTATTGTACAATATATAACATTTTTTTGCTTACATACACTTACCATCGTATATTTAAATACACAAAATTCAACAAAAAAATAAATAAAACAAAACATACAAACATATATACATACCTTAGTGCAAAACTATACATGCTTTCATACATATACATTCATAATACGTACATATATTCGTATATACATATACTTTATACATATAATTGCTAAGCGCAATATATACCGTATATTGTAAATTTATTTCATATATATAAAAAATCGAAATTTTGAAACTGCAAACTATATGGTACATACGTGACAAATACCAATTTGCACATTAAAATATTTAACTAAAGCCAAGTGCAGACGGTAAACTACCTGCGCTTTATCAATTCTCTTTTCTCGCTTTATTCGTACCGCGAAAATAATACGCATATTCACCATATACATACATACGGCGCACAATCTGCCTATGCTTATATATATACCCTACATACATTGGGTCAATTCGATATGGAAATTTTATAAAATTATTGATAAAATTACATATTATTTCAAAAATAAATAAATTATTAAGAAAAAAAAAATTAATAATAATGTATCAAAAAACAAAAAGCTCGGTTAGACATAAGTTATTAATTTGAACAATATATTGTACATACGTACATACATATTAAAACATTTACATTTGTAGTTGTACATATTTCAAAGTCCACATTGGCATATATCCGGCAATACCCCTTGTCACAAACAAGCAGGATTGCGTACAAAAAAAAACTAAAAGCACATTGATCTCTTCAACGAGCTCTCAATTGCTTTAGAAAATAAACATACCAACACACAAACAATTCGTGCGTACCTATGTACAAAGTGTATTGATCTCTTCAACGAGCTCTCAATTGCACAGGCACATAAGTGTAATATATACATACAAGTCCGCGTATTAGGGTGTACCAAAATACCGCAACATAAGGACATAAAAAGTATTGTTAAAAGTGCGGCTCTTAATAATTAAATTAAGAGAATATAATATACAATCGGAATAAATAATAAAAATTAACGCAAGTAAATACAAAACAGTATTATTAACACTAACCACACGTTTTTAAAATATAATCCGAAATATCAAACTCTTATTCACCTAAAAGAGTATTCGGTAAAAATGATCATTTATCGCTTCATAATATACATAAATCAGGTTACACTGAGAAAAATTTAATTCGTTTTGACAAATATTTTAACATATTACAAAAATGATGAATGTGGACAAAAATCAAATTACACCTGCAGAAGCTACACGCGCAAGACAGGCTGCCACAAAGCAAATAAAAGGCAAAAATATTTGTGCCACCAAATTCATTTCTGAGAGTGACAGATTAACACGATACTGCACTCGATTTTCATCTTCACCGATTCAAGACATCTCTGAATCGTTATTGGAAATACAAAAAAATAAAATATTGACAATTTTTGGACTCGTCTCCAAACGGCTCATGACGCCATAGTACATTATGACAATTCTGATCTACCACATATATACGAAAACTGCTTAGACCAGTACGAAAAAACAAAAGCTATGATTTCTGATCAATTAAAGCTAATAAATGCAATTGCACCTACTCCACATCCGAGAATACAGCTGCCACAAATACAAAATCAAGAGGCAAGTTCAGCCATCCACCTCGAGGTGCCCGCATGTGACACAGAAACATTTTATGGAGGTTATGAAGAGGTCGTTCTTCCGGGACATGTTTACAGCCGTATACATCAACCATTCAAAATTATCACAAGCACAAAAATTGTATCACCTCTGATAGAACACAAAAGGTCAAGCAGGCGTAATAGTCAAACAGTTCGCACTTAATGACGAAAATTTCAATTTGGCTTGAGAAAATGAAAGAATATTGGTCGATAAGCAAGTAACGATACTAACAAACTTGCCTAAAATTGAAAAAGAACAGAAAAAGACACAAAATATTCCCACAAACAGCTGGGACCCTATACTGGTAAAGATATGCACCGCCGCATTACCAGAAAAATCGTTACTTTTATGGGAGCAATCGCTCTCATCTCGGAAAAAATGCTCCACGTGGCAACAAATGAAAGACTTTCTAACTACCCAGTACGAAAACGCTGAAAGGGTAGACAAAAAGCTAATTAAAACAAAAATTGTACAACACGACCTAAAAAGAAGCTTCAATAGACCCCAAGCTAATTAAGCAGAAGCTTTTACAAAACGCAATCGTTCACATCCGAACAGAATAAACATACGTCGTGCGAACTATGCACAAGGGGGCATAAACTACAATTTTTCGAGATATTTCCAAAATTAAAAATTCACGAAAGAAAAAATTTTATAAGATCAAACAGATTATATACAAATTACTTGTCACATACGCATACTCATAAAAATTGAAAAGGAAATTCAATTGCATCTACTTCACATCACTACAGCACATCTTCCAGCTTACCCCAAAAGAGCGCATATATTAGTACAAAAAGAACCACAGGTTTAGTTTCAACAGCAAATCCCAAAAACCACAATACCGAAAATTGCCAAATGACACCATGTTGCTCAAAGGCACAAAACACTCAAACGCAAAACAGCGAAATATAATAGGGTATTACTAACCACAGCAGTCATCTCCATCGAACATGGAGGAGAACTCTACAAACTTAGAGCCCTAATAGACCAAGGGTCACAACGATCCTTCATAGCGTCTAGGGCACAAAATAGGCTAAAACTGCCATCAAAACAATCGAATTTTGAAATTACGGGAATAGGTGGAAGAGTAGTCCAAAACTCACACAAAATCTGACCCATTACCATAACATCCCCCCAAGCGGATAAGCACATTCAAGCAGAAGCTATAGTCTTACCGCAACTTAAAAATATTCTTCCAAGCTATCCCACATATAGCAAGCATTGGCAAAAGGTTTCACACCTGAAGCTAGCAGACCCCAACTGCAATACCTCCGCTCAAATAGATAATAGTAGGCAGCGACCTTATACCGCAAATAATACTTGAAGATGTTGAAAAAATTTCAACGACCCTTGTAGCCCAAAATACTATATTCGATTGGATTCAAGTGGACTAGTTACAGAACCAGCTACCACCATAACAACTCAAGTAGGGGAAATCTCAAACGAACACCTCAATTCACAATCGAAGAAATTTTGGGAGGTAGAAGAATTATAAAATAAAAAAAAATACCCCGCAGGATGGCTTTCGCCAATTATGATGTAAGCGAAAATCCTAATTCTTCTTCACTAAGAAAAATGGTCACAATTCTCACACTATCTTACCGATATCCGAATCTACCGATTCTTGGACACAGTCGCCCACTTCAATACATAATATCGTCCGCAATCGAGTAATTATCATAGGAATGTCGAAAAATCGACAGCTCTCTTACAATAGTGCCTCATAGTTGTAAAAATTTTCATAATTATAAAATAATTCAAAAATCAAGTTAGGGGATCACCATACTCCCAATGTGATACAGTGACGCACCTGGACTTACAAATAGCAAAGGTGGCACTTATCGCATCTATCTAAGCGCTTCTAATTTGGGTGGCTTATGGGAATCAGCTTTGAAAGCTTCAAATCCTAAAGTAGATAGATATTACAAATATAAATATATCGAGTTTACCACATTACTTCATCTAGAAAAGACCATTCTCAATTCACAGCTAATCACTGTACTCTCGCAAGATCCCTCTACAAAGGTTTGAAAGGAGCACCCACTCTGGCCATATCTGAGCCAGGCGTGGAGTCGATATCCTATAAGCCGATAATAAAGAAATAATGAATAACCGCCAATAAAAATAACATATATGCAAGTATGACATTATAATAAGTCGTCAAGCCAGAAAATTCATGTGAAGGGTATATCAATATGACAATATATTATTTAAAAAATGAAATGTGCAGTGGCGAGCTGCAATTACTATTACGCAAATAAACCATTATAAACGAGTTTTTCAGCTTTCCTTCGGACATGGAAGTTGCCAAAACATGGGTAATTTTTTATAGGCGAAATGAATTTCATACTCATAATAATTTCAAAATCTTTTCACTATAATTTAATTTAAATCCATCAGAACTATTTTTAATTTTATAAATTCTCGTGTCACGTTGTTTGTTGCCAAACTCCTCCGAAACGGCTGGACCGATTTTGATGAAATTTGGTGTGCTTATCTGAGAATCGGCCAACATCTATTTTTCGTACCACTAAATTTAAGGGTGGTCCACCCAAAATATGACTTATTTTTGAACACATTTTTTTGTTTGTTTTCACGATTCAGCATTAAAAAATACATGCAATGCTAAATTTTCATATCTATACGATCAACCTCTGATTTTTGTTCGCGATTTTTATCTTATTCTATTCCATCCAGAGGCAATCGAATACAATAATTGTAGAATACTATAATTTTCATGTAGCATAGTTCTATCAACCAAGCAATTATCCCCGCCAGACGTATCCCGCTGTTACTTCTCCAGTAGCAAACATCACGGAGTAGGATAAAAAATAAGTCGGATTATTTTATTCTCTTCAAGTCAAGTTAATTATCTTGAAAACGGCCAAAGCCGTTCACGAACGAAACAGCGCTTGATAGTGTTATAAATCCACCAAAAACTACGCTCATCGAATTTTTTGAATTATGTTATTGTGCAAATATTTTTGGTGCCCTTGCACAAACACTCCTATTCAAAAGTAGCACGTTAGTTTTCAATTCATCAATCGAAAAAATCTTATTCAAATCAAATAATTTGGTCGTGTATATACAATCCAGGGCAGACTGAGTGCTTTTATCTGCGACTTTTGTTGGTTAATGTTACCAGGCCATTAACATTTCAAGATATCCAATGTATAAAGATGTATGCACTGCACTAAGCTTGCTAGAAGATGACAATCAGTGGGACAGTATGCTGAAGCAGCATTTTACTGCACAGGAACACAAATTTGTCTACTTTATGCTATAGTACCGAAACATGTTTCCTGGCCCGATAGTAAATGGTGTGAGATTATCACGAAAATTCGATGACTGATGATATATTGTATCGACATCGTACATGGTACAACTATTTAACGATATCATTCAGTAACGCAATGAACAATGAAGCATTGACTTCTTTTGAGGATCAATTCATTGTCATTGAGAATTTACCGATCAGTAATTTCAGTATGAGTTCACCAAATCGAAGTGCAACAGAAAAAATAAAATCTCTTCCTGCTTTGAGGATCCTAACTCTTGGTGGCAGAGAGTTAGAAGTGTGTAACATTAGACTTCACCTTTTGGTGGAATAGGCATGTGGAGTTAACACTGTCTAAAGCCACAAAGGCAATCATGGTGTGCAGATGCCGGCAGATCTTGGGGCTGCAAGCTAAGTATCAGCAGGTGGCTGTACACCAATATCACCTATCGTTACATATGGAGCGGTGGTCTGGGCATCAAAAGCATCGCAGACTCCGGGGTAATGCGCACTTTCCCAACCACTGCACTTGAGATTATGCTAGAACTCATACCGCTAAATCTAGTGATTAAATAGATTGCGAAGCATACCATGCTGCTCATGACAGCAGAGGGGTATGGAAAAGGGAACTTAATTTCGTCTCAACCAATGAAGACCTTAGAGGAAAATACACCACTGGCCCTTCTTCCTACATACGGCTTTACAAAAAGGGTAAACTTCACGAAGAAGTTCAAAGTTACTCTTGGCAGTAGGGCGGACTAGAGTGATTCCACTCCGATCTATTATTGAGGGCCAGTATTATTCAGTGACACGCTGACGGAGGGCATTGTAGTAGGCCTTGCGGGACCGCATACCAAGCTATCCATACCCATGGGATTTCTTCCCAGTATCTTTTAAGCAGAAGTCTTTGCTATTAGTTAGTGTGCAGAAATTAATCTGCAACTCAACTATTGTATTAAGCGCCATGCCAAGCTGCTTTTGGGATGGTACAACCTAGCTAGGTTCAAAAATATGATCAACCTCCCCAGAGACAAATTCCGGCCTTGTTGCACTCTATACTAGACACTGCAAGCTCAAGAAACACCTGTTCAGCATGGGCGTAACTTCTAATGAATACTGCCGGTTCTGTGACATGGAAGCGGAAACACCAGAAAACGAATTTGTAGACGCAGGCTCAAAGTCCTTGGATTCATCTATGTGGATGGGGATCACATTACCTCAATAGCACACAGCAATTTCCTGGAATTCATCAATGTGCTGGGTCTTTGGGTATGCATGTGATGATGACAATCAAGCATGTCAATAACCGTTGCATCATCTAGCATCGCAGCAACTTTATTAGATGGACGCAGTACAGCTCATTTAGCATTTAAGCCATTAAACATTCAAAATAATCCAGATGCAGCAACATAAAAACACAATCGTCCATGGCCACAGCGCAGAGACAATATAATATTATTATTTGAGATGTATTTACTATGACACATAAACATTCGCTTGGCAAACTATTTGGCGGCACTCTGTAATTCCTTTCAGGTAATTTCAGACAGACACTTCCCATTATTCCACGTTTATCGCATCCTGACCAAATCAAGGCTTGCTTAAAATCATTGCGACTGTGGCATTATTTAAAAAAAAATACAACTGAGAGTGAACATGGGCGTTCATATGCTTCGACATCCATCTGCCAAAAGTTTCTCAAAATAATTGTTAGATATTGGCAATTGATAACTAGCGGTACATGAAAATACTGGATGCATAAAATGACCGACGGATTTCTGCACAATTTTCAATTCACAAAATACTTTCATCGATAATATATTTTCCAATGTACACAAAATATTAGATTGGCTGGCAGAAAGATTTATTTTGGCAGCGAAAAATGTGAACGCCAATGGATTAAGTTCAAAGATAAAACAGCTGTTGCCAGGAGATTTGATATCATACAAATTTATGGATTCTTTTGCGATGCCAACGAAACCAATTAAGTTTTTGAATTCTTTGGATATGCTGGATATGGATATGATAAAGTCTGCGTTCACCCAACACATTTTTTTAAGTGAAGTAAAAACACAATGTAAATAAGTAATTCAATTCAAATTTTCTACATGTATCTTTATATTTTTAAGTTCAAAATGCAAAAACAAAAATTTATATTCCTATTTTCATTTTTATGATAACGGGATTTTATTGCAAGCATAAGTAAACATATGCAACACTAATTCTACGTTCAGTTAGCTTGAATTGGAAATACCGTTACTTCTCATGAATTTGTTCGTTCTTTTTGCGTAGATTCTATTGTGTTTTAATATAATATAATTTGTCGTTTAAAAAATGGAAATCAAAGGAAAAGAAATTAGTCTGTCGGAACGAAAAAATATCATTAAGTTGTGGAAAGATGGCGAAAGTTTCAGAAAAATTGAGCAAAATAATGAACGTATTCTTCTGTACAGCGAGTCGTAAACAATTAAAAGTGAAAGTTAACTCTCGAATTACGTCCACAAAGATTATTGAAAACGTAAATATAACCATTAAAAAAACAATTTGTGCCGAAACTGCTAGAAAATTTTTTCGAAAAGCTATCATGGTAGAGTCGCTCGAAAGAAACCATATATTTCACTTGTAAACAGGCGAAAGCGCATTGAATTTGCTCATTATTATATAAATAAGTCGCCGGAATTCTGGAGACAAGTAATATTTTCGGCTGAAAGTAAATTTTGCCTTTTTGGCATAAAAGGTCGACAAATTGTGTGGCGCAAGTCAGGAATCGCCCTTGAAAAGAAAAATCTTGTTGGTACAGTTAAACACGGAGGTGGCGGAATTATGGTGTGGGGTTGCATGGCGGCTGGTGGTATAATTGGGTTATTTGAACATTTTAAAAAACAATTTGCAACAAAGTGCAGAGAATCTTGGATTATCTTCGACGTTTTGGTTCCAACAAGATAATGACCCGAAGCATACTGCGGAAATAGTTAGACTTTGGCTCTTGTACAAAGCTCCTAGACAACTTAAAACGCCCCCTCAATCACCTGACCTCAATCCTATTGAGCATCTATGGGATCTGTTGGAAAAAAGAATTCGTCAGCATACAATAACAAGTACAGAGGCTTTGCGTAGTGTTATGAAAGAAGAATGATTCCAGATTACAGCTGAGGAAACAGATAAGTTGGTAAGATCAATGCCAAATCGATTGAGCGAAGTTTTAAAACAACGCGGCCATCCAAAAAAATATTGAATTTCATAATCATTTTTAATACTTTTGTAACTAATTTTAAAGCTGAACGCAGACTTAATGGTGCCTATGTTTACTTCTCCTTACACTAAAATCCCGTTATCACAAAAATGAAAATAGGAATATACATTTTTATTTTTGCATTTTGAACTTAAAATATAAAGAAGAAACACATGTAGAAAATTTGAACTGAATTACTTATTTACTATATACTTGTGTTTTTACTTCACTTAAAAAATAGTGTCGGGCGAACGCAGACTTTATTGGCTATGTGTAAATGCAGTCAATTTCCAATTAGATTGGCATTCGCAAGGCGATGATTTTGAATTTAATATAATTTTCAACTTCATTCCTTTTTCAATTATAATTATAACCACATACACTTATTTTTAAAAATATTCCAGATTCGCCAGAATCGCCATTTGTATACACTATCATAAGACCTTGTATCTTGATATCACGTTCTATTGTGCTGATCAAACCATTTGGCTCCCTCAATGAAACTAGTCATCTCCGTTATGCCTTTTGTAAATAGATATTCGAGGTTTGGTAACTGAGGGATTCCACAATTTCGATGTCTGATTTGTGATAGAGTTTGGCACTCACAGAGGAAGTGTAGAGTCGTTTCCTTCCCTTCGAGCTGGTAGTTTTTGTCTTGTCTTAATTTGGTCATATCTGTTTAGGTATCCTGCATTTTGTTGTGGATTTATTTTGCGCTATTTGTTCGAATTGCGTATGCTCCCTGTTGGTCACTCGTCCGCAGACCCGTATGCGTTGAGAAGGCGTTTATTACCTCGCCCGAGCATTGGAGGAGACCGTTCGCGATCAGCTACTTTATTACCATCCGTTGACGATTCAGCAATCGGCAGGGGCACCTGGACACCTTGGCATAAGGTGGTGTTGGTGCGGGTATCTTCACACTTCCCACAGTAGGTAATAGGCGTAAAACCGAGGGTTGATGCAATCATATCCTCATATTGTGTGAATTATGAGGTATCCCTCTTAGCTCGAAAGAGTAAAGAGCGCACCCATTTGGGAACTTGAGCCCCTTCGCCACGGCAAGGCGACCAACGTTGAAGGGGTGTCAATAAATATTTATTCAAAAAAGACCCAAATAACATCAACATTATTCTATTTTTTCACGTAAACGTTTTCACTATAAACTACTAAATTAAGTTTGTTTCACGAACTAACAAAAGTGTTTACCTCTTTGTTTACAATTTTAATCAAGAATGACAGAACACAAGGTTATGATATGATAACAAATGATGAGTAATTCACTCTGTTTGCAAAAAAAGTAAAAAATATTTATTTACATATGCTACAAATATATCTCCGATATAACTTCACTATAATTTAATAGAAATACTCAGAACTCAACTACATTCTGTCATTCTTGATCAGAAATAATATTAATATGTGTATATATAATATTACTGTACAATAAAAGAAACTCCTTATTCATATCAACCATCCACTGAATTGGCAATTATAATATCAATAGATCACAATATTTACGAAAAAATTATGCAAATTTTTCACGAAACATTATTCTATTAATTTCACAAAAAAAAAAGTACTGTTAGCAAACGTGTTAACTACTTGTTATTGTTCATTCGTGTATAAGTTAAAAAATTTGTTACTTTTGTTCAGCGAGTAGGAATTTAAGAACTCACAAACTGATCAGTACTAGTTAGTACCAATTGTGCTCATTCAAGTACTCACAGAGGGATCAGTACTAATACCTATTGTGCTCATTTAATAACTGATAAAATTAACAATACCTAGTGTGCTCATTTAAGAACCCAAAAACTTATCAGTACTAGTACCAACTGTTGTCATTTAAGTACTCACAAACTGATCAATACTAGTATGCTCACATTTTAATTTGGCTTGAAGATAAAATTCGTCAAGAGGAAATTGATCAAATTATTTCAGCCGAAATTCCAAATTCTTCAATAGATCAAGATATATTTAATATTGTTACAAGTCATATGATTCATAAACCGTGTGGAGCTTTATTCATGACATCATCATGCATGGAATATGGAAGATGTAAGAAAAATTTTCCTAATAAATTCACAAACGATACCATTATTGATATTGATGGTTATCCATTGTATCGCCGCAGAAACGTTGATAATGGTGGTAATACATATAAAATGAGAACGTCAAATTCTAAACAATTAGAAATTGATAATCAATGGGTGGTACCATACTCACCACTACTCTCCAAACGGACAAGGCTCATATTAATGTTAATAAGGCCAGTGATTTGGCCGTATTTGGAGTACAAAATATAAACGAAAATGATGAAATAACACGCTTCCAAATGGGTACATACATTAGCAGCAATGAAGCTATTTGTCGCATACTTGGCTTTCCCATACACCACAGAGAACCTGCTTTCCACCATCTTGCAGTGCATCTTGAAAATGGACAAGTGCATGAAGTGCAGCGAGAAGAACAATTTAGAAATCGTGACTTAAATACGGTTGTTACTAACAATGAACCATTATTAACTAATGAGCAGAAGAACATATGCCATCGAATTATGTTGGCTGTTGATGCCAAACAAGGCCGTTTTTTCTATTTAGATGCACCCTTCATAAACTAAACTACGGTTGCAACAAAAAATTGCACCAGCAGTTGCATCATCAGGTATAGCTGCTACTTTGTTAGATGGTGGGTCGACAACCCATTCTGCTTTCAAGCTACTATTAGATATTCATAACAATCCAAATGTGTAACATCAAAAAAAGTTGCGGAATGGCAGCAATGTTGAAACACTCAGACTGACAAAAAACATGCGAGTACAACTTCTAAATGATATAAAATTACAAGAATTTTCTAAGCAATTACTGGCTCCTGGCAACGGTGAAATAGAATTTCATAAAGATACACAACATATGAGATTGCCAGATAGTTTCTGTACTGCTGTTCAAACTAAAAATGAACTGCTTGAAAATGTCTTCCTTGTCGTACTAAATAACTATTTAAAAAATGACTGGCTTAGTAATCGTACAATTCTGGCCAGTACCGGCGTTAGGATAGGGCGCCGTTAAGCGGCGCCCCTTCATATTCCCATCTCTGTAAGCGAAAAATAAGAAACGATGTGTTGGCAACACTAAAATGGAACGCAGTGCTCAATCTGTTCGGTCGGAGCACTACATACATACAGTTCATTTTACTGGGAATCCCCGACCACAGAGAAACACATTATCTATCTCTTTTTAACATTTTAGTTCAAAGGAGTTGGCATTATTTTTGATGGAGCGGAACACAGCTCATTCTTATTCATTCAATCGGTGCACGCACTTAAAAACAGTTATCGCAATTACATATTTTAAAACAAACAGACGCAGTAATCAGGCGGTCCACGCTAAGTTACGAAGTGCATGTTTTTTACTTTTTGTCGCCGACTACAGAGTCACATAGGTTTTATCCAAAAAGTTGAAATACAAATAGTGTTTAAGTAGGTATTTGCTTTATGACGGATTATTTCACTAATTAGGTAAGTACAATTTTATTTTACTCTATCTTTACTTATTATACTAAAGAGGTAACATTTGTTTGTTTGTTTATGTTATGTTTGGAGTGGGGTAATCTATTTAAAGTAAATTATATATTATAAAATATCTCCGGAACTGACTATATAATGTAAATATTTTTGGTGCCCTTGCACAAACACTCCTATTCAAAAGTAGCACGTTAGTTTTCAATTCATCAATCGAAAAAATCTTATTCAAATCAAATAATTTGGTCGTGTATATACAATCCAGGGCAGACTGAGTGCTTTTATCTGCGACTTTTGTTGGTTAATGTTACCAGGCCATTAACATTTCAAGATATCCAATGTATAAAGATGTATGCACTGCACTAAGCTTGCTAGAAGATGACAATCAGTGGGACAGTATGCTGAAGCAGCATTTTACTGCACAGGAACACAAATTTGTCTACTTTATGCTATAGTACCGAAACATGTTTCCTGGCCCGATAGTAAATGGTGTGAGATTATCACGAAAATTCGATGACTGATGATATATTGTATCGACATCGTACATGGTACAACTATTTAACGATATCATTCAGTAACGCAATGAACAATGAAGCATTGACTTCTTTTGAGGATCAATTCATTGTCATTGAGAATTTACCGATCAGTAATTTCAGTATGAGTTCACCAAATCGAAGTGCAACAGAAAAAATAAAATCTCTTCCTGCTTTGAGGATCCTAACTCTTGGTGGCAGAGAGTTAGAAGTGTGTAACATTAGACTTCACCTTTTGGTGGAATAGGCATGTGGAGTTAACACTGTCTAAAGCCACAAAGGCAATCATGGTGTGCAGATGCCGGCAGATCTTGGGGCTGCAAGCTAAGTATCAGCAGGTGGCTGTACACCAATATCACCTATCGTTACATATGGAGCGGTGGTCTGGGCATCAAAAGCATCGCAGACTCCGGGGTAATGCGCACTTTCCCAACCACTGCACTTGAGATTATGCTAGAACTCATACCGCTAAATCTAGTGATTAAATAGATTGCGAAGCATACCATGCTGCTCATGACAGCAGAGGGGTATGGAAAAGGGAACTTAATTTCGTCTCAACCAATGAAGACCTTAGAGGAAAATACACCACTGGCCCTTCTTCCTACATACGGCTTTACAAAAAGGGTAAACTTCACGAAGAAGTTCAAAGTTACTCTTGGCAGTAGGGCGGACTAGAGTGATTCCACTCCGATCTATTATTGAGGGCCAGTATTATTCAGTGACACGCTGACGGAGGGCATTGTAGTAGGCCTTGCGGGACCGCATACCAAGCTATCCATACCCATGGGATTTCTTCCCAGTATCTTTTAAGCAGAAGTCTTTGCTATTAGTTAGTGTGCAGAAATTAATCTGCAACTCAACTATTGTATTAAGCGCCATGCCAAGCTGCTTTTGGGATGGTACAACCTAGCTAGGTTCAAAAATATGATCAACCTCCCCAGAGACAAATTCCGGCCTTGTTGCACTCTATACTAGACACTGCAAGCTCAAGAAACACCTGTTCAGCATGGGCGTAACTTCTAATGAATTCTGCCGGTTCTGTGACATGGAAGCGGAAACACCAGAAAACGAATTTGTAGACGCAGGCTCAAAGTCCTTGGATTCATCTATGTGGATGGGGATCACATTACCTCAATAGCACACAGCAATTTCCTGGAATTCATCAATGTGCTGGGTCTTTGGGTATGCATGTGATGATGACAATCAAGCATGTCAATAACCGTTGCATCATCTAGCATCGCAGCAACTTTATTAGATGGACGCAGTACAGCTCATTTAGCATTTAAGCCATTAAACATTCAAAATAATCCAGATGCAGCAACATAAAAACACAATCGTCCATGGCCACAGCGCAGAGACAATATAATATTATTATTTGAGATGTATTTACTATGACACATAAACATTCGCTTGGCAAACTATTTGGCGGCACTCTGTAATTCCTTTCAGGTAATTTCAGACAGACACTTCCCATTATTCCACGTTTATCGCATCCTGACCAAATCAAGGCTTGCTTAAAATCATTGCGACTGTGGCATTATTTAAAAAAAAATACAACTGAGAGTGAACATGGGCGTTCATATGCTTCGACATCCATCTGCCAAAAGTTTCTCAAAATAATTGTTAGATATTGGCAATTGATAACTAGCGGTACATGAAAATACTGGATGCATAAAATGACCGACGGATTTCTGCACAATTTTCAATTCACAAAATACTTTCATCGATAATATATTTTCCAATGTACACAAAATATTAGATTGGCTGGCAGAAAGATTTATTTTGGCAGCGAAAAATGTGAACGCCAATGGATTAAGTTCAAAGATAAAACAGCTGTTGCCAGGAGATTTGATATCATACAAATTTATGGATTCTTTTGCGATGCCAACGAAACCAATTAAGTTTTTGAATTCTTTGGATATGCTGGATATGGATATGATAAAGTCTGCGTTCACCCAACACATTTTTTTAAGTGAAGTAAAAACACAATGTAAATAAGTAATTCAATTCAAATTTTCTACATGTATCTTTATATTTTTAAGTTCAAAATGCAAAAACAAAAATTTATATTCCTATTTTCATTTTTATGATAACGGGATTTTATTGCAAGCATAAGTAAACATATGCAACACTAATTCTACGTTCAGTTAGCTTGAATTGGAAATACCGTTACTTCTCATGAATTTGTTCGTTCTTTTTGCGTAGATTCTATTGTGTTTTAATATAATATAATTTGTCGTTTAAAAAATGGAAATCAAAGGAAAAGAAATTAGTCTGTCGGAACGAAAAAATATCATTAAGTTGTGGAAAGATGGCGAAAGTTTCAGAAAAATTGAGCAAAATAATGAACGTATTCTTCTGTACAGCGAGTCGTAAACAATTAAAAGTGAAAGTTAACTCTCGAATTACGTCCACAAAGATTATTGAAAACGTAAATATAACCATTAAAAAAACAATTTGTGCCGAAACTGCTAGAAAATTTTTTCGAAAAGCTATCATGGTAGAGTCGCTCGAAAGAAACCATATATTTCACTTGTAAACAGGCGAAAGCGCATTGAATTTGCTCATTATTATATAAATAAGTCGCCGGAATTCTGGAGACAAGTAATATTTTCGGCTGAAAGTAAATTTTGCCTTTTTGGCATAAAAGGTCGACAAATTGTGTGGCGCAAGTCAGGAATCGCCCTTGAAAAGAAAAATCTTGTTGGTACAGTTAAACACGGAGGTGGCGGAATTATGGTGTGGGGTTGCATGGCGGCTGGTGGTATAATTGGGTTATTTGAACATTTTAAAAAACAATTTGCAACAAAGTGCAGAGAATCTTGGATTATCTTCGACGTTTTGGTTCCAACAAGATAATGACCCGAAGCATACTGCGGAAATAGTTAGACTTTGGCTCTTGTACAAAGCTCCTAGACAACTTAAAACGCCCCCTCAATCACCTGACCTCAATCCTATTGAGCATCTATGGGATCTGTTGGAAAAAAGAATTCGTCAGCATACAATAACAAGTACAGAGGCTTTGCGTAGTGTTATGAAAGAAGAATGATTCCAGATTACAGCTGAGGAAACAGATAAGTTGGTAAGATCAATGCCAAATCGATTGAGCGAAGTTTTAAAACAACGCGGCCATCCAAAAAAATATTGAATTTCATAATCATTTTTAATACTTTTGTAACTAATTTTAAAGCTGAACGCAGACTTAATGGTGCCTATGTTTACTTCTCCTTACACTAAAATCCCGTTATCACAAAAATGAAAATAGGAATATACATTTTTATTTTTGCATTTTGAACTTAAAATATAAAGAAGAAACACATGTAGAAAATTTGAACTGAATTACTTATTTACTATATACTTGTGTTTTTACTTCACTTAAAAAATAGTGTCGGGCGAACGCAGACTTTATTGGCTATGTGTAAATGCAGTCAATTTCCAATTAGATTGGCATTCGCAAGGCGATGATTTTGAATTTAATATAATTTTCAACTTCATTCCTTTTTCAATTATAATTATAACCACATACACTTATTTTTAAAAATATTCCAGATTCGCCAGAATCGCCATTTGTATACACTATCATAAGACCTTGTATCTTGATATCACGTTCTATTGTGCTGATCAAACCATTTGGCTCCCTCAATGAAACTAGTCATCTCCGTTATGCCTTTTGTAAATAGATATTCGAGGTTTGGTAACTGAGGGATTCCACAATTTCGATGTCTGATTTGTGATAGAGTTTGGCACTCACAGAGGAAGTGTAGAGTCGTTTCCTTCCCTTCGAGCTGGTAGTTTTTGTCTTGTCTTAATTTGGTCATATCTGTTTAGGTATCCTGCATTTTGTTGTGGATTTATTTTGCGCTATTTGTTCGAATTGCGTATGCTCCCTGTTGGTCACTCGTCCGCAGACCCGTATGCGTTGAGAAGGCGTTTATTACCTCGCCCGAGCATTGGAGGAGACCGTTCGCGATCAGCTACTTTATTACCATCCGTTGACGATTCAGCAATCGGCAGGGGCACCTGGACACCTTGGCATAAGGTGGTGTTGGTGCGGGTATCTTCACACTTCCCACAGTAGGTAATAGGCGTAAAACCGAGGGTTGATGCAATCATATCCTCATATTGTGTGAATTATGAGGTATCCCTCTTAGCTCGAAAGAGTAAAGAGCGCACCCATTTGGGAACTTGAGCCCCTTCGCCACGGCAAGGCGACCAACGTTGAAGGGGTGTCAATAAATATTTATTCAAAAAAGACCCAAATAACATCAACATTATTCTATTTTTTCACGTAAACGTTTTCACTATAAACTACTAAATTAAGTTTGTTTCACGAACTAACAAAAGTGTTTACCTCTTTGTTTACAATTTTAATCAAGAATGACAGAACACAAGGTTATGATATGATAACAAATGATGAGTAATTCACTCTGTTTGCAAAAAAAGTAAAAAATATTTATTTACATATGCTACAAATATATCTCCGATATAACTTCACTATAATTTAATAGAAATACTCAGAACTCAACTACATTCTGTCATTCTTGATCAGAAATAATATTAATATGTGTATATATAATATTACTGTACAATAAAAGAAACTCCTTATTCATATCAACCATCCACTGAATTGGCAATTATAATATCAATAGATCACAATATTTACGAAAAAATTATGCAAATTTTTCACGAAACATTATTCTATTAATTTCACAAAAAAAAAAGTACTGTTAGCAAACGTGTTAACTACTTGTTATTGTTCATTCGTGTATAAGTTAAAAAATTTGTTACTTTTGTTCAGCGAGTAGGAATTTAAGAACTCACAAACTGATCAGTACTAGTTAGTACCAATTGTGCTCATTCAAGTACTCACAGAGGGATCAGTACTAATACCTATTGTGCTCATTTAATAACTGATAAAATTAACAATACCTAGTGTGCTCATTTAAGAACCCAAAAACTTATCAGTACTAGTACCAACTGTTGTCATTTAAGTACTCACAAACTGATCAATACTAGTATGCTCACATTTTAATTTGGCTTGAAGATAAAATTCGTCAAGAGGAAATTGATCAAATTATTTCAGCCGAAATTCCAAATTCTTCAATAGATCAAGATATATTTAATATTGTTACAAGTCATATGATTCATAAACCGTGTGGAGCTTTATTCATGACATCATCATGCATGGAATATGGAAGATGTAAGAAAAATTTTCCTAATAAATTCACAAACGATACCATTATTGATATTGATGGTTATCCATTGTATCGCCGCAGAAACGTTGATAATGGTGGTAATACATATAAAATGAAAACGTCAAATTCTAAACAATTAGAAATTGATAATCAATGGGTGGTACCATACTCACCACTACTCTCCAAACGGACAAGGCTCATATTAATGTTAATAAGGCCAGTGATTTGGCCGTATTTGGAGTACAAAATATAAACGAAAATGATGAAATAACACGCTTCCAAATGGGTACATACATTAGCAGCAATGAAGCTATTTGTCGCATACTTGGCTTTCCCATACACCACAGAGAACCTGCTTTCCACCATCTTGCAGTGCATCTTGAAAATGGACAAGTGCATGAAGTGCAGCGAGAAGAACAATTTAGAAATCGTGACTTAAATACGGTTGTTACTAACAATGAACCATTATTAACTAATGAGCAGAAGAACATATGCCATCGAATTATGTTGGCTGTTGATGCCAAACAAGGCCGTTTTTTCTATTTAGATGCACCCTTCATAAACTAAACTACGGTTGCAACAAAAAATTGCACCAGCAGTTGCATCATCAGGTATAGCTGCTACTTTGTTAGATGGTGGGTCGACAACCCATTCTGCTTTCAAGCTACTATTAGATATTCATAACAATCCAAATGTGTAACATCAAAAAAAGTTGCGGAATGGCAGCAATGTTGAAACACTCAGACTGACAAAAAACATGCGAGTACAACTTCTAAATGATATAAAATTACAAGAATTTTCTAAGCAATTACTGGCTCCTGGCAACGGTGAAATAGAATTTCATAAAGATACACAACATATGAGATTGCCAGATAGTTTCTGTACTGCTGTTCAAACTAAAAATGAACTGCTTGAAAATGTCTTCCTTGTCGTACTAAATAACTATTTAAAAAATGACTGGCTTAGTAATCGTACAATTCTGG
This sequence comes from Bactrocera oleae, assembly GCF_042242935.1. Lineage (NCBI taxonomy): Eukaryota > Metazoa > Arthropoda > Insecta > Diptera > Tephritidae > Bactrocera > Bactrocera oleae. The sequence goes on from NC_091541.1 coordinate 32,846,144, forward strand.
CCAGTACCGGCGTTAGGATAGGGCGCCGTTAAGCGGCGCCCCTTCATATTCCCATCTCTGTAAGCGAAAAATAAGAAACGATGTGTTGGCAACACTAAAATGGAACGCAGTGCTCAATCTGTTCGGTCGGAGCACTACATACATACAGTTCATTTTACTGGGAATCCCCGACCACAGAGAAACACATTATCTATCTCTTTTTAACATTTTAGTTCAAAGGAGTTGGCATTATTTTTGATGGAGCGGAACACAGCTCATTCTTATTCATTCAATCGGTGCACGCACTTAAAAACAGTTATCGCAATTACATATTTTAAAACAAACAGACGCAGTAATCAGGCGGTCCACGCTAAGTTACGAAGTGCATGTTTTTTACTTTTTGTCGCCGACTACAGAGTCACATAGGTTTTATCCAAAAAGTTGAAATACAAATAGTGTTTAAGTAGGTATTTGCTTTATGACGGATTATTTCACTAATTAGGTAAGTACAATTTTATTTTACTCTATCTTTACTTATTATACTAAAGAGGTAACATTTGTTTGTTTGTTTATGTTATGTTTGGAGTGGGGTAATCTATTTAAAGTAAATTATATATTATAAAATATCTCCGGAACTGACTATATAATGTTGATGAAATTTCAACACGGAGATAATAAATGAATGTCGAGGAGGTACGGTCAAGTGTAAAAGTGGATGAACACTGTTCATTCGTAAGCCTTTGTGTTAAAGGTGAAAAGTGTCCACCGACTTTTGCATCTGACTGTACATAGAAGTCATTTTTTCGGGAACGAGTGGATGATCGTGATTTTTTTCATACAAATCTAAGCACTATCACGTAACACAAGCTTTTAAATATAACATTTCACAATTATTCCGCTGCCATGACAATATTACCTTACCTAGATTTTTCGCTCGTAGTTCACGTGTATGTTAACGCTTTCCTGAATATAAAGCGTTTTTGGTCGTCCTCACTCAATAGCGTTATATTTAATTAATTTATAGAAATGATCGGACTTACGCAGATTTAATTTGTTGCAGATTTGATTAGTAAAAAATGTCTGAACACGTTGATCCTTTCAAAAGAAAACCATCTGGGTCAAAATATAGAAAACGAAAAGCAGAAAAAGAACAGGAATTTGAAAAAACAAAAAAATTTATGAATATAGGCAAATATATCACAACAAAAAATCAAGACCTTAATGTGGCATCTACATCTGAAATACAAGCGAATGCATCGGTAGTGGAGTCTCTGTCTGACAAGTCAGATCAGTTACAATTACAGATTCTGCTCAGGATGACACTATTGGTGATGTACAACAAATACAAATTCTAGATGACGTTAGTTCTCTTGTTCCAAATATATCGGATCCAGCCACTTGGCCACTTACTCGAAATAGCAAAATTATTGATCATATAATAACTAATGGCCCAGTGCAAACTCACATTGATAATTATCCAAAGAATGATACAGGGCGACATTTCTCAAATTCTCATTTTACCAAAAAACTTGCAAACAATGAAATAATTCAGCGTCGTTGGTTAATATACTCAGTTTCTAAAAATTGAGTTTACTGTTTTTGTTGCCGGCTATTTGATAGCAGCTCAACGTCGAATTCAGCATCTGAAGGATATAACGACTGAAAACACTTACCAGAAATGTTAAAAGTTCATGAAAGTAGCACTTTTCAAAAGAAGTTTTACCTCTCATGGATTGAGGCTGAACTAAGATTAAAAACGGGAAAAACAATAGATTGTCAAGAGCAACATTTGATTAGAAAGGAAACTACAAGGTGGAATAATATTTTGTCTAGATTAATATTATAACACTGTATTTAGCTGAAAACAATATGGCGTTTAGAGGTACTTCCGACAAACTATATACGCCAAATAATGGAAAGTTCTTGGGTTTAGTACAACTACTAGCCAAATTTGATCCAGTTATGGAGGAGCACTTGCGATTAGCTGTAAAGGGTGATGTTTCTGACCACTACTGCGGAAAAGACATTCAAAATGAATTAATAGAGCTGATGGTTGAAAAAGTGAAGTCAGAAATCATATCACGTGCAAAGAAATCGAAATATTATTCTATTATAGCTGACTGTACTCCGGACATTAGTCATATAGAACAGCTTTCACTGACAATACGATTTGTTGATTTATCATCAGATGTCGATAAAATATCAGTAAAAGAGCATTTCATAGAATTTTTATCTGTTAATGAGTCGACTGGTGAAAGGCTGACTGAAGTTATTATTGATATTTTAAATAAATACGGACTGGAATTGAACGATTGTAGAGGTCAGGGCTATGACAACGGAGCAAACATGAAAGGAAAAAATATTGAAGTTCAAAGGAGAATTCTGGACATAAATCCTTTAGCTGTATATGTACCGTGTGGCTGTCATAGCTACAATCTCTTACTATGCGATGCCGCTAAGTCATCTGTAAGATCTGTCACTTTGTTTGGAGTACTTCAGAGGTTGTTTACGTTGTTTTCAGCTTCTGTTCATCGATGGAAAATTCTGACCGATCACTTGGGATTGTACACTATAAAAAAAACTCAGTGACACGCGTTGGGAAGCAAGAATAGGCAGTGTTAAAGCAGTCCGTTATCAAATTAGCGCCGTCCATGACGCTTTAATCACTTTGGCTATTGAAACTCAGCAAACTGATGTTCAAGTCTCTCATGAGGCTACTACTCTAGCCGAACAGCTTAAAGATTTCGGCTTTATAGTTTCATTGGTTGTCTGGTATGACATACTTTTTCAAATTAATGTCGTTAGTAAATCTCTACAATCAACAGACATGGATCTCGGTAAATGCACAAACTGCCCAAGATGAGCCTATAACTTCTCCAGAAAAAAAATTTGAGGTTGAATTTTTCAACTGTCTTTTGGACACGACGTTAACTTCACGCAACGAAAGATTTGAACAGTTATGTGAGTACTCGGAATCTTGGTCTTTTTTGTACAATTTAAAACAGATTCCAGAAAAACATGACCTTATCAAACTCTGTAGTGATCTTCAATTGAAATTAAATGTAAATTCCAAATCAGATATAGATGGATGTATGTTGTGCGATGAACTCGTAAGTCTGAAATCGTTTTTGCCTGATCAGAAAGTGGTTACTGCTGTTTTTGTTTTAAATTTTATCAAAGACCGCAACTTACAAGAACTATATCCAAATGTTTGGATAGCATTACGAATATTATTAACTATTCCCGTAACGGTTGCTAGTGGAGAGAGGAGTTTTTCTAAGCTTAAGCTGATAAAAACCTATCTGCGATCGACAATATCTCAATCTAGATTGACAACCTTGGCAACTATGTCAATCGAGAATGAAATTGCTGAAAACATCGACTTCGATAACTTAATAAAAGAGTTCGCCGATAGAAAGGCTAGAAAAGTAAAATTTTATTAGTTTTTTTAATAAATGTTTATTTCTTTTCATAAATGGTTATTTCATTATTATCCTTCGCCTTTTTTCGTATGGGTTTAAATTGCAGTTAGGGGGCGCCGTAGAAATCTCGCCCAGGGCGCTGGTAGTACTAAAACCGGCACTGATTTTGGCAGCGAAAAATGTTGATGTTGATTTGATTAACTACTAGTATACCAATTATTACCAAGTGATTGATTGTTATTCGATGCTACTGTAGAAAACGGTCTAGAGGCAGTGAATTTCACGATCGAATTTTTAAATTCTTTAGACATCAGGAATGCTACCGCACAATCTTCGATTGAAAATTGGATCACCGATTATTCTACTGCGTAATATAAGCCCTTCTAAACTATGCAACGGTACACGTTTGGTGATCAAAAAATTTATGGAATCGTTCTTGAAACAACTATTTTGACAAGAAAGTTTAAAGGAGAAATCTTTTTGTTACCACGTATTCCGATGCCATTTAAAATATTATATTACCGTTCTCCATTCGTTAGCTTTCGCGATGACTATAAATAAATCTCAAGGACAAACAATGTCTACTTGCGGTTTAGACTTGGAAAATCCATATTTCTCTCATGGGCAATTATACGTGGCCTTTTCACGAGTAGGAAGTTCATCAAGTTTATGGATTGACCAAAATTTATTGTACATTGATTGGCGCTTCTGCAATTGTGATTTATTACAATTGAGGATATTTGGAGTATACATAATATATATTAAATAAAAATGTTTAAAGTATTTATTAAATAAATGTTATGTTAATTCGTATTAAATTTTGTCTTTCGAATGCTTCTTAAATCACTCATCCACAGCACCGCGTGGCCGGGTCTGCTAGTATTAAAATTAATTTATTCTTATTTCATTCGCATTCATAACAACCCAAGCGCAACATCTAAGAGTACATAATGGCACACAACTATTTTCAAAGCATTACTCAGAACAATGCAATATTTAAACGGCAACTATGGACTTTTCGGTGGTGCTGCAGACACTGGTAAGTCTAGTTATTTCCGACAGCCTCTTCATCTTTCGCATTTTTTATGCCAATGAGATTAACGAATGTTAAAGCAATCGTTCTTTTGTTGAAATATTGAAACACTTGACCATAAATATTTGCGAACAACTTCAAACTGAAACCCTCAGAAATAATACAATTTATAGATATTGGGAATGGTAGAACAGAATTGCAACCAAATACGCAGTGGATCACGAAAAAAACTTGATTAATTGAGAGTATATTCCTCAAAGTAAAAATTAATTGTTTGGATCATAACTGGCTCAGTAATCGGGCTACATTAGCGGCCAAAAATGTAAAAGTTGATACCTTCCTATCAGATGAATTTTAAATGCTGCTGTTGCGTGAAAATATAATATAAATTATCTAGATATACTCAAAATGACATCACATAATCTGCGGTTGAAAATAGTTCAACTATTATTATTCAGAGTAATTTCAATTCACCTCAATTCTGCAACGGTACAAGATTGGTAATCAAACCCGACTCTTACAATTCAACTGCAACGGACTCCAGAGCAAGATCGATGACATAGTTTCCTTTATGAGCACGCTAAAAACCAATGGAAGTAGATGACTCTCGTCAACATGCACGACCAACACAATAGAACAATCATCCTCTCCCAAGGAACAACTTCCAGCAATCTCAACGATTCTATAAACCGCTAAGAGAAGAGCAACAAGCAGCAAAACGCGGAAGAATTCCTGCTTCAAGAAATTACAACAGCAACAGAGTAAACCAGACGAGAGACGAAGACCTACAATCACTCGCCCCAATACTGATGATATCTATTAGACAGGAAACCCTTTTTTTGGAGAATAAACGAATTAACGTGTCTCCAAAGACGGTAGCGGCCGTAGCTGAGGGTGTACACGAATACCGTGGAGAGTCGATTCGAGGCCGTTCGCAAAAATTCGGACTGTCGTATGGAATGACTTGGCGCATTTTACGTCGATATCTTAAATTGAATGCGTACAAAATACAACTGGTGCAAGAACTGAAGCCGCTCGACCTTCCCAAGCTACATCGCTTCGCTCTATGGACTCTTAAAAAGTTCAAAGAAGATCCGACGTTTTCGAGTCAAATTTTGTTGGGCGATGAGGTCCATATCTGGCTCAATGGGTATATCTAAGTGTAAAATAGGAGAATCTATACCCATAAAACCGGTTAAAGTTAAAACGCTTCATGGATACTATTTGACCAAAGCTAAGAAAATTATTACATTACTCAATCATAGTTTAGTATTTTTTGAAACCGAAGCTTTAGGTGCTTCTGGATGAACATGGTCTTGAAAGCGGAAATTAATATTGTTGAGTATAAACTCTCATATAGGTAAATATAAAAAGCAAGTAATTAGTAATCAAAAAGAGTGAACTTCACAATTATTAACGACATGAATAAAACCGAAATTGAAAATATCATGAGAATAAATGACGAAACTAACGAAATCCTTCCGTTTAGGACTACAAAACAAGCTACAATTAGGACAGAATCAGAAGATCCTATTTGGGTAAAGCAGTATCCGTATTCGATAGCAGACAACGAATTTATAAACAAAGACATAGACAAATTGTTAGATAACCAAATTATTCAACCCAGTAAAAATCCTTAAAATTCTCCAATTTATACCGTCGCAAAATAGTTAAAAGTCAGGTTTGCTGGCCGTTTTATGGTTTGCAAAAATCCTCCGCTGAACCCTCCAGGGTGCCGATTGGGAATAGATAACACAGTTTCACGACGTAGGCAAGGACGAGCTGGCAGCAATTCGCACCTGTTGTAGTAGTGAGGTATATAGCAAAGGTAAGACTTCCTATCTGGGTGTTCGTTACACTTCAATAGTACAGCATCCAGATAGGAGATTTTACTATGGTAGAAGGTATGTAAAGGGCTGGATCAAGGTGTCATGCGACCCGTGGCGATGATCAACCTGGCTGGGGGCCCTTAAATAGTCCAGTTTCGCTCAGTGCTTACGAATACCTAGCGCCCTCAGTAATAAGATAGCCTCACTTGCGTAGCAGAGGCTATGTGCAAGCGGGCATACTTTCCCCTACACTCGTGGGTGCAAAATATGAGCTAGTTACTAAATAGTCCCCTGAAGCCAAGGCTTGGCTGCTAAGCAGGGGAAGGAGGGAGATACCAAAAGTGATGCTGCCAGTAGTGGGTCAGCCATAGAATGGCCCACCTTTAAGATTGACGACCCAGCGAAGGGAAGGTATGCAGAGAAGTGAGGCGCTGCATACCTGCTGAGGAAAGGGGAGCTGGAACCGCCAACCAATGAGGAGCTCACAAAAGAGCTCCAGGAATCCATTGATTGCGCGAGAACGGTCTTAACTTACTTCAAGCTGGAAACGTCGGCATTGTCATTGGGGTGCTGGACGAATGTGGCGTTGGAAGTGCTACTAAACTATTCAGGTCCACCCCAATAGCTATGGTTGGGGAGGTCTACCCCACAGCCAGACTAGTAGCTGTAGACAAAAAAGATATCCCACCCCGACCGAGGGCAAGGGTATGCATCCCGGCTACACCATCGCCGCCGGACCAGATAATGCAGCTCGTAAGAGCCTGTAACCCGAATTTGCCAACTGGGGGATGGAGATTCGTCAAGGCCTTCGATGACCCCGCAGCGGAATCTGGTGTGGAGCCGAAACAAACCACAATGCAGATTTTGTCGCTCCTAACAAAGGAATCCGTAGAACCGCTAGCGAAAAGTGGCGGAGAGATCAACTACGGTTTCACAAAAGTGAAGGTTATGACCTACAAGTCAGACGCCGATGCAGGAGAAAACTTGGCATAGTAATCGGAATGCGAAGTCGAGGAAGAGCAAGAGTGAGCTTTTAAGCGATTCTCAAGAAGACGCAGAGAAGACAATAACTAATGCGTCTTCTCCAAATTAATCAACATCACAGCAAACTAGCCTCTTGCCTCTCTTGCCCTAGTTAACCGCATGGCAAAAGAACGACCTGACTTTGTCCTCATTCAGGAGCCATGGGTTAATGGAAAGCGTATTTGCGGTCTGAGGACACCGGGGTATAATTTATACGTGGCTGGCTGCTTTGGTAAGACTAGGACATGTATATTGGCTAGTAAAAGGCATAATGTCTTTTTATTACACAGTTACAGTAATAACGACACTACATCAGTAAGCTGGGAGACGGGCGGAAAGAAATACCGGCTGGTATCATGCTACATGCCGTATGACGAGCTAGCAGTACCATCGCAGCTGATCAATGAGCTGGTACGAGACATCGGAGCATCCAAGTGCTTGATTATACTTGGGTGTAACTGCAACGCACACCACACACTATGGGTCAGCACGGACATCAATGAAAGGGGTGAGTTACTCTTTAATTATCTAATAGGAAATAAGCTTTTGTTATGCAACAAAGGCAGTACGCAAACATTTATAACCAGCAACTGAAAGGAGGTATTAGATATAACACTTGTGTCGGAAGAACTGTACTACATTGAGTGTATAATTGAAAAGAACGTAGTTAGGGAAGAGAAATTTAGGAAACATAGGAAAACGAACTGGCAGATGCACATGCAGGAGCTAAAATAGCGTATTTCTATGATTCCATCATTTCAACCAGGGAACAAAGAGGACCTCGACATCCTCGTTAAACAGTTCACAGATTCTTGTCGTCAAGCACTAGAGGTGGCTTGTCAATTAACGAAGAGTAGGAGAAAAATAAGGCTTGGTGGTCTCCCACACTTAAGAACATGCAGAAAGATTGTAGGAAGCAATTCTATTTTGCCAAATTATCCCAAAGAGAAGAAGAGTGGGATAACTAGTATAACCTCCTACGGTCATATAAAAAGGAGGTGGCTTAATAACCACTCAATCCCCCCTCACCATAAGACACTGTCACACCACACCAATTCACATCCACATCACTACACCATGCACCAACATTCACAAAAATACAACTTAACACCCATCACACCACCATGAAGACATCAGCAGATATATAAGGGACTAAAAGAAGGACCCCGCCCGCTTTTTAGCATTTCGACTCGCTAGCGATCAGATCTTCGAGCACCCGCCTTAATCGACTCCTTTTTTTTAATAAGTATAATAATTTGCCAACGGTGAGTGAAGTTAAAATTAATGGGTAGTTAAACATAAAAGAGGAAAAAAAAATTAAAATAACGTGAACAACAAATAATGTGAAAGAAAAACCAGCAGTGGAAAAAAAAAATTACAAAAAAAAAAGGTGCAGTGACAAAAGTGCGGTGCTAAAACGTGAACAAAAAAAAAAAGGTGACAGTTATTGAAAAACAAAAAAACCAAACCCAGAAAGTGCAGTAATATATAGAAATATATAAATATATATATATGTTATATGTGCATATAAAGAAAATATACATACATACATATGCAAAAAGTGAAGTCGAGAGTTCAGTGACCCATCATATGTTCGGATACATACACGTTCATACATATATAACACAAAAGTGGAAAAGCGGCAAAGCACATTTAATGTGCCAAAAAACAAAAACATAAAATCAAATACTTAAACACAAAAACAAACGGGCGCGAAACTAAAACCCAAAAACTCTAAACGCGGTGCGAAACCCAAAAATAAAACAAAAAAAAACAATATTAATCAAAAACGGGCGCGAAATTAACAATAAAATATACATATTGAGCCAAAAACACAGGGAGATGGCTGCACAACAGGCAACAGCTGGCGTCAAGGAAAAAGGGCAAACACAAAAAACCCTCAAAAAAAAAGAAAAAACAAATACATTCCCCCCAAAACCCCTTGAGGCGAGACAAAGTAAGTGTATCGTTGTCATTTTTTTATTTATTATATATGTATGTATGTTTGTAAATCCTGTATACCATTAAAACTAAGAAAATCCGTTTTAACAGTTTGAAACCACGGATACAGGAAACGTTAACGGAAAATATAAAAAAAAAAAACGGAACTAAAAATTTAAGTACTATATACTTATAATTTTTCCTAACGTTAACAGAAAACTTCAAAAAACCGATACAAACAAAAAAAAAATGGGTGAATATACTTATATTCATATATACTTATATTTACATATATAGGTATATATATATTATATTAACATATTATTGATTGCCTTAATTTATGCGCTTACATTTGTATATATATATACACACAACAACCACAAAATAAAAAATAAAAATTCAAGTATTTACTTGCAAAGAATTTCCGACAGTACTCCTTAGGCTTAATAAAGCAATAAGCAGGACTGCGTAACAAAAAGTAAGCTAAAGGCACAATAACAATTACAGCAAAAAGACAAACATACGAATATACATATATATACATTCAATCGGCAAACAATATGCAAATTGCATTTGCCGATAAATCTTATAACTAAACATTCACTTATATTTTTACACATATATTATATCAGAATATAGTAACATAAGCGCAGTCGGTAAAATACCTGCGTATTACAATTTTTACTTTTCTCCACATTCTTCTTTCACGCCGAAAAATATCACGCGTGTACAGTCATACACATACACACTTGTGCATACGGCATACGATCTGCCTATGCTCACATAACCTATATACAGTGGGTACAAATACATATTTTTTATTAAATTTAATCGTTTAAATATCGATCATTTTAAAACTAATTGAACGGTGCGGTTAAATCTTAGCAACAAATAAATAATTAATTTCATTATACAAAAAAAAAAAAAATGTTTTTGCTAACAGACAGCTAAATAAAATAATATAAAAAAATTCTCAAATAAAAATTTCTTCAAAGTCCATTTTGGCAAATATTCAGCAAAAACATTTCAGCACAATAATTCGTGTATACCTAGGTACAAAGTGCATTGATCAACGAGCTCTCAATTGCTCAAGTACATAAATACATATCGACAAGTCTACGCATTAGGGTGTACCTACATACCCCTACATAAGGACATAAAAACATAAAATAAATCCAAGTTCGATTATTAAAAAATTAAAAACAAATACGACCAGTAATTATAAAAACTAAATCCGCGTATTTAAGAAACTTAATTCGAATTAAAAACTCGTATTAACTAAAAGAGTTTGCGGTTATACACATATACGAAAGTTAAAATTAATTATGTCGAAAAAAAAACAAAAAACTCTATTTACTTAAAAGAGTTTCGTTATATACAAGCATATAGCTTGAATTCCATCGGTCGACACTGAGGAATTTCAAATTTACTTCACTATTTTCTAAATGAGCTCAGATTCAAAAGAATCCAAAACAATACAGTCTCTAAAGGTACCTAAAATTATTTCTGAAGAAAAGAATCCGTGTACACCTGCAGAAGCTACACGCTCAAAGGAAGGTGCTACAAAACAAAAACGGGTGAAAGATATTTCATACACCAAATTTATCTCTGAGATTGACAGTCTAATACGATACTGCACTCGATTTTCATCTTCGCCGATTCAGGACTATTCTGAATCGGTATTAGAAATCAAAAAGGAAAATCTTGATAGTTTCTGGACACGTCTCCAAGCTGCATATGACGCAATAGTAGAATCTGACAACTCAGATCTACCTGAAAATTTTAAATCCTCGGCTTACGCCAAGTACGAAAACTGCTTAGACCAGTTTGAAGAAACAAAAGCAATGATTTCGGAATTAAAATTAATTAAAGCCATTGCACCTGCTCCACATCCGAGAGTAGAGCTGCCACAAATTCAATGTCAAGAGTCAAATTCAGGCATCCATCTCAAGGTGCCCACATGTGATACAGAAATCTTTCATGGTGGTTATGAACAATGGCCGTCCTTCCGGGACATGTTTACAACCTTTTACATAAACCACCCAAAATTAACAAATGCACAAAAATTGTATCACCTTCGATACAAAACAAAAGGTCAAGCAGGCGTCATAGTCAAACAGGTCGCACTAAATGACGATATATTCAATCTGGCTTGGGAAGCTCTAAAAGCAAGATACGAAAATGAAAGAATATTGGTCGATAAGCAAGTAACGATACTAATGAACTTGCCTAAAATTCAGAAAGAAACAAGTGATGAACTTATTAGACTACAATCCACTGTTTCTAATTGTTTGTCGGTTTTATCGACACAAAATATTCCCACAGACAGCTGGGACCCTATTCTGGTAAATATATGCACCGCGGCACTACCAGAAAAATCGTTACTGTTGTGGGAGCAATCGCTCTCATCTCGGAAAAAATGCCCAACGTGGCAGCAAATGAAAGAATTTCTAACTACCCAATATGAAATAGCAGAAAGGGTAGACAAAAAACTAGTTAGAACTAAAAACGTTCAAAACGACCTCAATAGAAGCTTTAATAGACCCCAAACCAATAGCAATAACATTTTAAATAGAAGTTTTTTTAAAAATCAATCGTTCACATCCGAACAGTATAAACAAACGTCATGCGAACTGTGTACAGGAGGGCATAAACTTAAATCTTGCGATAAATTCAAAAAATTAAATATTGTCGATAGGAACAATTTTGTGAGAACAAAAAAACTTTGCACAAACTGCTTGTCTCGTTCGCATACTCTAAAAGAGTGTGAAAGCAAGTTCAATTGCGTTTATTGTCATAAATGACATCATTCTATGCTTCATATAAATAATTTTTCTATTTCACCCCCAAACAGCGCAAATACGAAAAGAGCTACGGGTTTAGTTGCAACAGCAAATCCCGAAAATTGCCAAGAAGCACCATGCTGCTCAAAGGCATTAAAAACTCAAACGCTACACAGCGAAAACCAAAGTAGGGTACTACTACCCACAGCAGTCGTCTCCATCGAACACCGAGGAGAGCTGTTTAAACTTAGGGCCTTAATAGACCAAGGATCACAACGATCTTTCATAGCGTCTAGGGCTCAAAATAGGCTACAACTGCCAACAAAACTACCCAATTTTGAAATTACAGGAATGGGCGGAAGAGTAGTGCAAAACTCTAATAAAATCTGCCCCATTATCTTAATATCCTCCCAATCGGATAAGAGAATTAAAGCAGAAGCTATAGTCTTACCGCAACTAACAAATATGCTTCCAAGCTATCATATAAATAAAAAGCATTGGCAAAAGGTTTCACACCTAAAGCTAGCAGATCCCAACTGCAACACTCCCGCTCAAATAGACCTTCTATTAGGCAGCGATCTCATACCACAGATAATACTCGAAAGTATTGAGAAAATTTCAAATACACTATTGGCACAAAATACTATTTTCGGTTGGATCCTAAGTGGACCAGTTATGGAACCAGTTACCACCATGACCACTCAAGTTGAGGAAATCTCAAACGAATACCTCAATTCACAATTAAAGAAATTTTGGGAGTTAGAAGAGCTCCCCCACATATCAATCACAACCCCTGAAGATCAGTATTGTGAAGATTTTTCAAAGCCACAACTACTAGATCAGATAATGGTCGGTATGTCGTACGACTACCACTAAAACAACAATTTCCTCACACACTCGCCTTAGGTCACTCTCGCACCTCTGCAATACAGCAGCTTTTAAGTATGGAAAAAAACTTACTGAAAAAAGCTGAGCTTAAGCCAGAATACGATGGCGTGTTAGAAGAATACCTCCATTTAGACCACATGGAGGAAGTAAGCGCAGGCGAAAAAATCATAAATGGCAATTTTACTCATTTTACTTGCCACATCATGCAGTGGTAAAGCCAGACAAAAAAACAACTAAAGTAAGAGTTGTCTTCAATGCATCAAGATCCACCAGATCGGGGAATTCCCTAAATGATATCCTATTTACGGGACTCATGCTCCAACCAGATTTAATGCTACTCATTTTAAATTGGCGTATATTTAAATACGTATTTAACGGCGACGTCGACAACATGTATAGACAAATAGTCTTACATAAAGACGATCAAGATTTTCAGCGAATTATTTTCCGAAAATCTTCCAATAGTCCACTACGCGACTATAAAATAAAAACAGTTACCTTTGGTGTAAACTTTGCTCCATATTTAGCCACTCGAACACTCCACCAACTGGCAGAAAACACAAAGTCAGAATTTCCTCTGGCAACCAAAATGTTAAAAACTCAAACGTAGACGATATCCTGTCTGGAAGTCATACTCTTCAAGGTTTCCGTTAAAAAAGATAACGGCGAACCACCCTAATATCTTAAAGGACATACCTAAAGAAAATCTGTTGGACACTAATTTCCTTAAATTCGAAAAGGAAAGTACAACAAAAACTCTGGGGATCCAATGGAATGCGATATCTGACCAGTTTTCATACACTACAGAGTCAATATTAGCATTATCCGCCATAACAAAGCGCCAAATTTTATCCTCTGTGACAAAACTTTTCGACCCCGCAGGATGGCTTTCGCCAATTATGATACAAGCCAAAATCCTAATACAAGAATTATCGTTAGATGGAACCGACTGGGACGAGTAAAACCACTTTGTTTAGAAAAGTGGTCCCAGTTTGCGAGCAATCTAAATGATATCTCACAGATACAAATCCCACGATGGGTATATTATGCCCCAGAGCACAAAGTCGAACTACACGGCTTCTGTGACGCTTCTAAATAGGCATATTGCGCAACTATATATGTTCGCACACAAAGCGACATTGCGACCACAAGCCACTTACTAGTAGCAAAAGCAAAAGTAGCTCCGTTAAAAACAATAAGTCTGCCACGACTTGAACTGTGTGGAGCGCTACTACTAGCAGCACATGGTGCGAATGCATTTAAACATAGCAAAATACAAACTATATCTGTGGTCCGATTCGGAAATTGTACTAGCCTGGTTAGAAAAACCACCATATGCATGGAAGACGTATATTTCCAGTCGAACGTCTCAAATCCTTGACCTAGTAGGATCAGCCACTTGGTGACATGTAGCCAGTGCTGACAATCCAGCTGATCTAGGTACAAGAGGATGCAAACCCCTGCATCTTGCCACCACCACTCTCTGGTGGAATGGTCCCCGATGGTTAACAGAATCTCCCGATTCTTGGCCACAATCGCCCATGCGCAATATAATTGCCCCAGAAAGTCGAAAAATCGACACTTTTCACACACCAGTGGGTGATACTGACATCCTCACACGATTTTCATAGTTGCCAGCCCTCAGAGTAATCGCTTATATGCTCAAGTTCATAGAGCGACTCCAAACTAAACTTAAGGGAGTAACTTCATTATATTCCCAATGCGACACAGTGACGCACCTAGACTTACAACTTACAAAAGGCAAAGGTCGCTCTTATCGCATATACTCAAGCGCGCCACTTCAGCCGCGATATATCACTATTGAAAGAATCAAAACCTATTGACAAGAAAAGTCCCCTCTTAGTTCTAAACCCATTCCTCGACACGAAAGATCTTCTTCGTGTGAATGGTCGGCTTGCCAATTCAAGCCTAACATATAACGAATGCCATCCCATAATTGTACCAGAGAAGTCTCGACTTGCCACATTACTCATCAATTATATCCACATATTATTGTTTCATGCCGAACATCGCCTCATGCAACATATAGTCCGCCAGGAATTTTACATTCCCCGACTTAAGCTCCAAATAAAGAAGTGCATTTTCTTGTGCAAAATCTGTACCACGCACAAGCAAAAGATGCGAACACAGATTATGGCAGCACTTCCTCCGGAACGCTGCAACTTTGCTCTGCCTTTCTCCATCACAGGTGTCGATTTTGCTGGGCCTTTTCAAATAAAGGCGTCCATGTTAGGGTCTCCCACTCTGATGAAATTATATGTGGCTGGTTTTGTCTGTTTTACGACAAAAGCGGTGCACCTTGAGCTTTGTACTAATCTGACGAAGGAGCCTTTCCTTGCAGCTTTTGCCCGCTTCGTCGGTCGACGCGGCATCCATCGAAGATAAAGAGCGATAATGGAAAAACATTTATCGGCGCTCAAAAAACCACCGAAAAACAATTTGCGGACTTTATCAAACAAGTCTCACCTGAGATTGTACAAAAGTACGCGCCCCAAGGTATTAATTGGCCATTCATCCCCCCAAGCGATCCTCATATGGGTGGTTTATGGGAATCAGCTGTAAAAAGCTTCAAATCCCACTTCAAAAAAGTGACTGGAAATTACAAATTCAATTACGAAGAATTCACGACATTATTAATTCGAATTGAAGAAGTTCTCAATTTACGGCCTCTTACAATCCTTTCGCACGATCCCTCCGATTTCACAGCATTAACTCCAGGGCACTTTCTTGAAGGAACACCCATTTTGGCCATACCTGAGCCAGGCGTGGAGTCGCTATCCTTATTAAATCGCTGGGAAAGAATTAAAATTCTCCATCACGATTTCAGCCGTCGATGGAAAGAAGAATACATAAAGGATCTTCATAAACGATACCGTTGAAAGACTCCTGAACAAGCACCAAAACTTGGAGATTGTGTCATCATCCATGATGATTGTCTACCTCCCACCGAATGGCGGTATGGGCGCATAGAAAAGCTACATTACGGCTCCGACGATCACCTTTGGTGATGCGCCAGAATCTCCGGGAGCTCGGATGGGAGGTCCTAATATACCCACCTTATAGTCCGGACCTGGCGCCAAGTGATTCCATATTTTCCTGTCCATGGCGAACGCGCTTAATGGTGAGAAGTTGGCCTCAAGAGAGGCCTGTGAAATTGGCTCTCCGAGTTTTTTGCCAATAGGTACGCAGCCTTCTACGAGAGGAGTATAATGAAGTTGGCATCTCGTTGGCTCGTACGAACAAAACGGTGCATATTTGACTTAAATCGGACAAATGTACACAAAGTTACCATCTTTTGAAAAATCAATAAAAAACCGAACAATATTTTTACTTGACCTAATGTCTTCGAGCAAGAGCAAAGCCTGGTTATGCATCTCTTCATTCGCCGCAATATCGGGATTCCTTGTGCTGACACGAATTCGATGTAAAATTTCTTCTGACATGGTATCTTTGTATTTGTTCCACAGGTCACGTGTTTTCGATAGGAAGCATGTCGAAATGATGATTGCAAATTTTTATTTATTTTTAGAAATTGTTTTCGAAAATATAAACTTTAATTTACGCAATATAAATTTATGAACGCACGCGTAAACGTTAATCATTTGTCATTATTTCTGAACGCATGTCAACCATTACTTATAGTATTTGACAGGATGGACAACAAATGTTTGGAAGGTACGAAACAAAAGGGAAAATTATTCATATTTTAAAATTATGTTTTCGTCGAGTTTTCATTATTTTTAAGATGTATTCTGCTATTTGGGGCGGGGACAAATCCAACGAACCAAAACGATGAAAATTGGTCTAGCCGATCTCGAGTTATAAGTGTTGTAACAAACCCGAAAATGCTAGGTAGGTAGGTAGAGTGGCTGTATATTCGCATGATGTTTTACAGTCTCCTCTTCTTCTACCTCATGGCAGCTTCTACAATAGTCGTTGTAAGGTACACCTAGCCTGCTGGCATGTCTACGAAGTGGCAGTACCCTGTTAGTACTCCTATCAGAGTTCTTATGTCGTTCTTATTGAATTTTAATAGTCGGTTTGTGCGGCTCACGCTCCATTCCTGCCACGTTTGTCTGCTAGTTGGGCAAGTTAGTGATTGTCTCCACCGACACTCATCTAGATTTATAACATGTTCGCTGATTAAGTGTTTACAAGTTGCTAGAGGCGTAAAAATTCCCTCTTTTTCAAAGGTTAATTGTAATGTGGTACCTGTTCTGGCTAGTTCATCTGCTTCGCAGTTACCAGGGTTATCACTATGCCCTGGTACCCCTTTGCGGTTTATCGTGAAGTAGGATGTTAGATCCTCTAATAGATCAAGACATTCTTTCACCATCTTTGATGAGACCATAGGAGACTTCAGTTATTTCAAAGCCGCTTGGCTATCCGTATATACAATATATATATCTGCTCCTTGTAGGGAGCACACTTATTGTCAATACAACAAGGCTTTCTTTGATTGCTGTGATCTCCGCCTGGAAGACACTGCAGTGGGCTGGTAAACCTCCCACTCGATTATCTAGTTTGGATTCATCCGTGTAGATGCTAATCCCTGCATTCCTGTCCACTCCGTCCTTTTCCCACTCCTCCCTGGTGGCAAAAGCAATATTGTGGACCGGATTTAGCTTCAATTCTATTGGATTGCAGAAATCCGTGGTTGTGGCTAGAAACGGGGATTTACTGAGTATCTTAGAATGCCCCTTGTTGCAGGCGACTAATTATGAGGATTCCCTCAGTCTGAGAACTGACTTTACTGCCACTTGCTTACAGAACAGGTCTATTGGCAATAAATGTAGAATGACGTTGAGTGCCTGGCTTGGCGTTGTTCTAAGAGCTCCACTAATATACATCCTGGCTGCTCTTTGTATACATACCAACATGTACGCTTTTTTTTCTAGATCCAACAGCAACTTATTCATTCTCAGGATAAAGAGAACTTGGGATAACACGCCTCCTTGAGGTGTACCCCTTTGGACAGATCTGCACATCGTTGACGCTCTCAGCGTTGAAATTATTGACCTGCTCCTGAGCATCTGTTCAATTAATTTTCTGAGAGGTTCAGAGATGTCCCGGTCCTTAAGCGCACTCAGTATCGCCCTAGACTGGATATTATTGAAGGCTCCTTTTATATTTAAGAAGGTAATTCAATGTATTCTTTAACTTTTAGAGATTTTTCAATCTCTGTCACACAGAGCGGAGCGCTGTTTCTGTGGATTTTCCTTTAGAACACGCATGCTGCGAACCAGTCAACTTTTATGGTTTTAGTTTGTTTCTTATATGTAATTCTACTAGCCTTTCCAACGTTTTTAGAAGGAACGAGGAGAAGCTACATGGTTTGAAATCCTTTGGACTTGTATGCGAGCTTTTGCATGTTTTACAAGGTGCGTTCAGAAGTAAACAGTAAAAAAGTAACTAAGTAAACTCTAGTGGCGTCATCCATATGTCGACTAGTGGGTTAAAATCTGCTATCCTTTATCGACTTCCAGTAAAAATTTCATGCCATTTCATCTATTGGAAGTAAAGTTATTGCGTTTTAAGTGTCAGTATGTTTTTGTCATCGGTGTTAAAATGAGATTCGAACAAAGAGCCAACATTAAAATTTGTTTTAAAATTGGTAAAACTTTTACCGAAACGTTTCACTTGATGAAACAAGTTTATGGCGATGATTGCCTATCCTGTAGCAGAGTGCACAAGTGGTTTCAACGTTTTCAAAGTGGTCGTGAGGAAATGAGAAATAAGTCCCGGCCAAAACGTTAATGCGGTATTCTACCTTGGAGAAGGAGACCATTTTGAATAAAACTAATTGATTTTGCCGATAAAACCATTTGTTCTGTCTTTTTTTTAAAAGTCCTGTTTATTTTGGAATGGTCATTTTAGGTATGTATATTACCTAACTAGCCAATCTGTTATGTAATTCTGCGACTGCCCGGCGACTTGAAAGGGTTAAAGCTATTTATTGCGTATGTTGCTTCCTGACACTATGTTTATAGAAGTGGAGTCTGTTTCTGCTCCACTGTCTTGAGTATATTTAACAGTATGTCTTTCTCAGCTACCTGGGAAGTGGGTATCCATTAAAAGTCCCACTGACTTTTCACTGGATACCGTCCAACTGCGGTCTGGCTTCTGAAGATATCAAATATTATGCACCGATTTATCCATGATTTTCCTAAGGCGGGACGCTTCCGGCGTGTTCCCGATATCATTAAAAAATGTTTTCAACAATTTCTTATTGCTCTCCTAAATTCCTTTTTGTATGACCTAAGGAGGTTGTAATAATAATCCCAGTCTGACTCGCCTTGGGATTGCTTAGCTAAATTGAACTGCTTTCTGCATTCTTTCTGTAGCTTTTTAAGTTCTAGAGACCACCAGGGGGGCCTAATTCTACCCCTACTTAATAACAGGAAGACAAGCCACTTCTAATACTTGCCGGCAAGATTCCGTGAGTCGATTAACGAGGATATCGAGATCCTCCTTACTATTAGGCTGAAACGCTAGAATCATAGGGATACGTTTTTCCTGCTCTCGCATGCGCTCGTGTCAGTTCGTTTTCCTGTGATTCCGTTATCCAGACCCTTGCCTTGGTCTGGATTGTATGTATTCTTTGTCCACTGCTACCAAATTTCGCACCGGGGTATACCTCCCTGCCTTGGCTATAGCAACTTTGTATAGTGCGGCCGATCTCTCGTCGTCGCATGCAATCATTTTGGCCCTGGTACCAGCCGGCATCTGTGCATGATGGTGGCGGACCCGGATTACTTAGAAGCACTTCCAGCGCCATATTTGTCAGCGCAGCCCGCACCCATTTCCATTGGACTCTGGGGATTCTTACTTGGAGAGCTATCTCATCCAGAACGCCAATGGCAACTCGGTTTCGGGCCACTTCTGTAAATGATGTTGCGGGCGTTATGCCCTTTGTCTTCGATCTCTTGTCTGACGGCTTAGCCTCTTCAGCTGACCTCTGTTGCTTGGATGCCTTTTCTGTCGGTTCCACCTAAAAATTTAGTATGACTGCTCTCGCGCAGTCAATCGATGCTTGGAGCTCTTTCGTTAGCTCCTCTTTGGTTTGCGGTTGCAAGTCTACTTTCCTCAGTAGGTATGCGGCGCGTCGAATTTCCGCACTCTCTGGCAGATGCACTTCCAGCAGCACTCCATATAAAAACGACACATCATAATACAAAACTCAACATTAATAATCGAAGAGTCAAAGCAAAAAGAATAGCGCAAAAAACTTCAGCGGTACATAAGCCTCGTGCTAGCAACCAAACAGCAGGCAAAGCAATTAAACAGGAATCAACAAACCCCCTTTAGAAAAGGACGAAAAGTAGTAAGTTAATATGTTAGGTATATTTAAGATATATTAAATTTTTAACAATAAAATTGTATAAAGGACGAAAGTAGTAAGTTAATATATTAGGTATATTTAAGATATATTAAAAATTAATTAAATTAAAATTGTATAAAAATTTTGAAAAATATTCCGAGTAATATAAAATATTTTAAGCTTAAGTACTGTGAGCATTGTAAATCTGATACATATAAAACTTACAAGTACCCAGATTTATAAAAAACAAGTAAGGAACGGCTAAGTTTGGATGTAACCGAACATTTTATACATTCATACAACATTCAAATAGTATAGTCGTTTGAGATTTCTTTGGGGATTGACTGATATTTTCGGTAGAAGGTCAACTGTAGGCACTTGGGTCCACATATTTAGTACTTAGGGACTTGAACAGTTTTGGTTCGATTTAAACAACCACAAGATGGCATACTTTAATCGCATTATTCACGCAAAGTTTTATCCCGATACAGTCATTGTTGCCTGATTTGCATAGTGGAAAGTGAAAGAATCAGATGGAATTTAAAATGGTGTTATATGGGAAGTAGGTAGTTTTGCAGTATGAAATAGAAATATGAAAAGAACGTTATGCACCGAATTTGGTCGAAATCAGTTAAGCAGATCTCAAGATATGGGTTTTCACCTAAAAGTGGGTTGTGCCACGCCCACTGTCTAATTTTGAACGCGGATCCTATAAAGTCATCTCATACCATCCCAGAGATAAAATTTAATGTCTCTGGCGTGTTTAGTGCTTGATTTATCGCGCTTTTAGTAGTTTTTAACAGTACCGTTATATGGGGAGTGGGCGGAGATGCCACCCGATTTCACCCATTTTCACACTGTAGGTAGAGGTTCTAAAAACATTTGCTTCCAGTGAATTTTGTTATTATTGCATTAGCGGTTTAGGAGATATGCACATTAAACCTGTTAGGGGCGGGACCACGCCCACTTAAAAAAAAATATTTCTGCAGATTATTTGTGCCTCTTTATTGTGATCCTGTATACCACATAAGAGTCTTGTATCTTGTTGTGGAGCTTAGTTATGGCAATTTATTTGTTTTTGAACAATGGCGTTTTGTGGGCGTGGCAGTGGTCCGATTACGCCCATCTGCAATACCAACCGTCTCACGGTATCAAGAAATATGTCTACCAAGTTTCATAGAGATATTTCAATTTTTACTCAAGTTAGAGATTGCACGGACAGACAGACGGACGGACGGACCGACAGTCACCCAGATTTCACCTCGTCTTTTCATCATGATCATTTATATATACATAACCCTATATCTAACTCGATTAGTTTTAGGTGATACAAACAACCGTTAGGTGAACACAACTATTATACTCTGTAGCAACAGGTTGCGAGAGTATAAAAAGCTTGTCTTAAATAAAGGCTCGACCAGCCATATAACAAAAAAATTTGGCGATGGTAATACCGGCAACAAAAATAAATAATATATTGACGAACAAAAAAGTTCTACAACGCCAGTCGACGTACGTACCGACAATAAAGAAAATTATATAAACAAAATATATACTTTGATGGAAGAATTCTCTGAAGCCCCAGCCGAAGAAAATACCGGCATAAACAAAGAAAGAATTGAATATTTGAGGAAAAAATAAGAAATAAAATAAATCAAATATATTCTTCAATAAACGTGAATTTACCGTATCGAAAGAATATAAAGGTAGATATTACGACAATAATTGAAAATAACAATAAACAATAGCCATATCCTTTTCGTTAGATGCATACCATAAAGGAAGAATATATGTATAAGTATGTAATATACTTAAAAGAAAATAACAGGGGAGAGAAATAAACTAAAGCGTAGATACAAGAAACAAGTAATAAGAGATGACTTAGGTAATAAGGTTAGAATTAACTACAGAATAGTACATAGAGATAATATTAAATCTTGAATATATATTATATATATATATATAAACAACACTATCATATTGTAAATCGAATGGGTACACACAATATCTTTAATCATAAATTTGTACACTTGAAAACAAACCCATATCACCCCAGTAAAAATATTAATTTTAGATCGCTCCTTTGCGAGCAATGGATTACTCCACAAAATACAAGCAGTGTTTCTAAATCATTTTCTTTTTTTTTTTAAATATAATAATATGTGATTCAGAGTTTATTTTCCACATTTTTTATCGCTTCGCCTTTCACTAATCGCCTTAAGTGACGCTTAGAATAAATATTTTCACACATTTTTAATAAATAATTACATATGTTACTTATAATTTATCACATTTTACTAATAACTCTATATATTCGCGATACTTGATTCTCGTTCACACGTTGATTACAAAATTCAAACTAATTTAGAGTGACAAAATACTCGTTTATTGAAAGCAAAAGAATTTCACAATAATCAGCAAATATGATTAGCCGTTATGGTTTATCCTTTATTAATATATTTTAGAGTAATAACCGAGCAGTAGAAGTATGCATTATGTTTACAACGTTCATATATTATTAGCTCGTTTATTCCTCCAAAATGTATCAATAAGCGAGGAAACGAATGATTTTTGTAAAAACTAACATAAATGTCTTTATTGCTCTCTTAACGCTCGTAACGGATGAAAAAGTATTACTCCTTTAGTTCTCGATTTTGGTATTAATCCATATATTTTTTACTAGGGCATAATATTGTAACGGATTTCTCGATAAATCGCCTACCCTGTAACTCACTTTTGAGTGCGATCACTGGATTGTTAAATAAAAGTCCTAAATTAATGGCTATACACTTATCCTTATTTCTAATCCAAACAACTTATCGCTTACACGAGCTTACGAGCTTACAAATTCTTACTTAATAATCAGAATTGAACCCGATATGAAAATGCAGTGTCATAATTTCAGATATTATTGGTTTAACGTTCGAAACAGAAATTTTATCGGTTTTGGGTGTCACAGAAACCAATTTTATCGGTTTTGTTATCAGAAACAAAGCAACAGGATATTCGCTGACAGATTTGAAATGTAAGTTATAGGGAAAAACATAAGAATAAAACACAAAATGTCATAATTATTGAGTTTATGGGACAAAATCCAGATATTTTAAGAGGAAAAAAAAGCTAAAATAGCGGAACTCATTGTAAACTATAGTAGACCTTATTCGGTATTTCAAATTTATCAAATGCCTCCAAGTTTGTTCATTTGCAAGTTTTGTCACAATAGTAAACAGCTGATTCGAATATTGGTTTTGCATATGTTCGAAATGACGAAAACCCAATCAGATTCTGTGACACCATTGAAAATCAGAATTGGTTTGCAATTCTGAAAACTACGCAAACCTGTCTTGGATTCCACAACACCCCTGATTAATTGCTCTTTACACGGTAGCACTCTAATTGTAACTGTGTCTGTTTAACCATTCGGCAGCCCTAATATAGTAGATCTTTAACAAAACTTCGACACTAGAACATTCTGGAAACTACGAATTCGCTGTCTACTTGATTTTGGCAATTTATCGTCGATTCGATTTTGTTCTATCATTCTTCGTCACAATATTATCTATGTATACAATATAGGCATTCATTGAGTTGTACAATTAAAAACAACCTTTTCGCATGATAATACAAACATATATACACTGGGCAGAAAAAGTCTGCGTACAAGGTACCAGCAAAATAAATTGTTGGAAAAAATAATTTTATATACTTTTTGTAAAAAATATTTATTTGATTATCAATAAAAGACATTAAATATCTAATTTTATGAAAATATATATATAGTCACCGTTCCTTCATTTAGGAGTCTCTTCCAAGACCATATTCTGCTCTTTGCTTCAAATTTATTTTTAAGATATTAAGGTATGCATATTTAACATAGTGGACTCTATAAATTCCTTTTAAACCACACAGTTACTAGCTATGCACCCCTATATCATTGCTTCTTCAGCACTGTTCTTCACAGTATGCATCAATATTTCCAAAGCATCGAGTGCCGTGCACGTTTTTCGCCGTAAAATCTTACCCCCCTTGATTCCAAAGACGCAAAACATGCTCTCTTTGGAAAAACTTACTTTCTGCCAAAACTCTTTTTTCTTAACCATTTTGATCGCCTTTGGACGTTACAAGTTTCACGCTTTGCTAGTATTTTTGCCCGTCCTGAACGCGCCGAGATACAAAACGGCCGGTATGTTTGTAACTTTTTTTTATTAGTCTTTGTATGAAAGAATGTGTTCTTCTAACAATTAGACCGATTTCATGGTATGTTTTTTCTTCTACGAAAAGTTTAACCATTATTTCCCTTCCGAGGGGCTTATTTCTTTTCTTTTAAGATTCGATATTAATAACAAAGTGAATAGAACAAACATCTTTTAAGATCAGCTTTGCTACATTTACGAAAAAAATTAAACTATAACTTTCCGACCCTTTTACATTGTTATTGCGTAGGGAATTCCCAGTCAAATACAAGTATTTTCTGTCCCTCACCAGCGGTAAGATTTTAATAAAACTGTATTGATTATCAATTCACGGCGGTATAGTACAATTTCTTTAACAATTGTCACAGCCTAAACCAATAAAAGTAACGGTGAATATTTGCCAAAACTTTGTATTCTATCGTTCTTGAGCTGAACGATGTGAAATACTTTGACAAAACCTAACAAAGTGTGATTAGGGTGTTTCACCACAACCAGTTTGGAACGAGAAATATTGACAGTGGCACATTAGAAGAGTTGAGCATTGAATGAGAAGTATAATACATGTTCAGATATATACATATGGGTGCATAATATTGCCAAACAAATATTACGAACACAAACTATATATTATATGTATGCGCATACATGTAAATATGTCACCAGCAAAAACTACAAATATTGTTAACCTGAATCCCACCGATCAAAACAGGGTTGATTCCGACCTTTGGCATTCCTGTGTGTCAAACTATAGTATGGGATGGGCGATTGAGGCGATTCAACCTCCCGACTTTAAGGGCAAACGCACCATTGTTAACTTTAACAGTGGTAACTGGGTCGGCTATACAGAATTTTCCGAGAACATCTTCATCACACTACCCATTCCTACACATATAAAAGTTGGCAGACGTCAATGATGATCGCAGCTGCAACATCGTTCGCTTGAATTTCCCAACCGATACAGCTGTTTTAGCAAATAAACGCGACACCTTACCCCAGGCCGATCCTTGTGATCCCCGCATATGGGATCTCAATTTGGATATTAGACAAATGGTAAGTCAACACAAGCGGACGAAATGCGTAGAAAACTTGATGACCTGTAACCTCCTCATGGCTGTGAGCACGCTCTGGGCTACTGTCAAAGCCCTGTCCAATCCGGAGTGAAATGACGATCGAGTTGAAATTCAATTAGATGGCCATGGCTCCTTGGACCTGAAGAAGAGCCACTCTTCAAACACCGTCTGCGTGGAAAGTCGGAAGAGAGGTCCTACTACTAAAACCTAAAAAACTCGCCAACCTAGGGTAATTTTTAATTATGTTAAATAGCTTAGGTCTATTTCTTATTAATAAAAACTTTAATGTTGAGCTGCAAAATGTAATAGGGGCTTTATGCTATAAGTCATGTACTCAATTTGTTTAATTACTACATTTTGCTTCTCCGAGGTACTCGTATTTATATTTAAATCAACATAACTATCAAAAGGAATATGCCAGTAAGGAATAAAACTCATCTAACGAACAAAGTTTAATATAATATATTGGCTATATGAAAAAAAAATCAACCAGAGATTAATTACGGATAAGAGAGAATTAATGAAATCGGTAAATACTAGTCCTTATATAACTAACAGAAAGATTTTCAAATTTTTTGTTAGCTTTACAGCGTATGTACAGGGTTTCCCAATTAGAGTTATATGATCATTTTCAAACAAAACACACTAATTGTTAGGAAATTCAAATTTTTTTATTTAATGTGAAGTACGATCGATACAATTAAGTTCTGAATGTATGTTAACATCATTCAAATGGCCTCCACGACTTAATTTGCAGGAGCGAACTCGATGAATTTAATTTTCGAGTACTTTTTCCACTAAATCAAGTCGTATGACATGAATAGCTCGTCCAATATTGACTTCTAAAGCTTGAAAAGAGTCTCGTTTATTGCTAAAGACCAATGACTTCAAATCGCCCCACAACAAGTAGGCCATTCAATGTCACAATTTCTCGAAATTATCGAATCTCCAAACTTTTCTCGCAATAATTTGTGTGTTTCACGTACAGTGTGGCATGTATCCCCGTCTTGTTAAAACCAGATGCTGTCGAGATCAACTTCTTCCAAATGCGGCCATAAAAAGTTAGTTACCATCGATCTATACCGCTCCCACCAGACCAAAAACCACACCAAACTGTCAATTTAGGTGACTTTGTATGGTTGTATATGAATAATTTTTGGATCTTCTTCGCACCAGAATCGACAGTTTTGTTTATTTACCGCACCACTCTGATAAAAGCCTCATCGGAGAAGATGATTTTCTTAAAAAATGGTTATCGATTTCAAGTTGTTCCAAAGCAAAATCAGTAAATTCACGTTGGTAAAATGGCAAAAGCGCACAAAAACTTCCAATTGGAGACTGATTATTTTGAAAATAAAATTGTATAATTTGTATACGTTGTTCTTGAGTATACCTTTCCATGATGAAATTGTAAACTTTACTGAATACAATTAAACAATATTACAGATTATAAATTACATGACATATAAAAATGGCCCAAGCGGCACTTTAAAATCAAACCATCCCTATATGATTAATATAGTGATTTGTGCTATTTAGATTGATTTTAATATAATGTAAACAATGGGACATTAAACGAAATGTATGGGGTATTCTGGTTTAGAAATTTAAAAAAATCGATTTTTTTATTTGCATATTTTTGTAGTATAACCCTTTAAGGATATGGCCCTAAAAAGACTTTTTGAAATTTCCATTATTTTTGGAGTTACAGCTCATTTTGTAATGCGCCGAGCAAACTCTGACTACCAGAAGCTCTGTCTCAAGGTTTTTGTACTCGATCTATATTTCTTAAAAGTGACTATCTGAGACTCGGGTAATCGTTTTAACATATTTTGTTAAAATAAATTCATACTATGCTCAGTTTAGTTTCCGTTTTGTTTCAAATACCACATCGTGCAAACGTAAGTATTTCTTAAATAGTGAAGTCAGAAAATAAATTTATGGAGTAAAATTAAATTAATTAACGCAAAATGGACAAGAAACATAGTCGACTTACAAGTCTTCGAACATGTAGAACAAAAAAAACTTCTCCTAGGCAGGGTCCTAGGAAGTCGGATGATAGTTTTACGAGTGCCTCAGCAGCTGAATTGCTCATGTCGACACACACCAATAGATGTTACTATTAATAATGCCTTCTAAAGATTGAAAAGTTTCTCGTATATTGCTAAAGACCAATGACTTCAAATCACCCTACAAGAAGTAATCTAATGGTGTTATATCACAACTTCTTGGAGGCCATTCAATGTCACAATTTTTTTTGTGACTTTGTCTTCAGTAGTTGTTTGTGCTATGTGTAAACAAAATATAAAATTTTCGAGTACTGCACCGCATGGATTAAAATTAAAATGTAGCAGTTAAGATGTACATTATATCAACTCCTCTCCATTCATCAATAAAGCATTTGAAATAAATCGTCGAATCGTTTGTGTAATGAGACTTTTAGGTGTTGGGAGAGAAGGTATAAATATATTTTCTAGCATGATGGATATTTTTCAAGGACTGACATTAAGTATGTATTACCTTTGAACGGAAAAATTGCATAAAGGTGCATCCCCAATATACGAGTCTATAATTTTAAAAGCTGTTGAAGAATAAAAAGAATTGATGAAAATACACGAGCCTGCTACTGATCCTACATGGATATTGTAGTACAATCTAGCTTCTGTCAAAGATGTAACAAGAAAAAGTCAGACGTTGATGCTAATAATGTTTGATATGAAGAAAACCAACATACGTGTAATACTAACCATAAAGGAAGCGCCGGGAATATGGAAGTGGATTCTGTTGTTGAAATGTTCAGTCATTGTGAGTAGAAACATTGTGTGAAGTTCATATTAATGTTAATTAATATAATGTTGACTCGAAAACATTCAAAAGAATTATCGACATTGACCCATACAAAGGTACGCATGTAGTCATCAAAAAAGAGTGTGTGGGTCATGTTCAGAAGAGAATGGGTCTCGTTTACGGAAAGCGAAAGAAAATAATACTGATTTTTGTGGTAAAGATCCCGGAAAACTTACTGATAGGTCATAAATGAGCTGTCTTTATTATAGCGCAGCCATTCGAAGAAATCCAGAACCCGTTGGAAATATGAAAAATCTAATCCACAACATCAATTTTGTCCACAGGATTCATTAAGTCGGTGAAAATGGCAGGTTGCTGAAGCTGAAGGTACTTTGGATGAATTTGTACATGAAAATTTTCCATTATCTGGAGCTGTTCAAGAAGTTATAAAGCCAATATACGAAGATTTGTGTTCAGAAAGCTTGTTAGAAAGGTGTTTGAGATCTAAAACTCAAAATAACAACGAATCTTTAAACTCACTGATCTCACTGTCCACTTTCGCGCCTAAACACATCCATGCTGGCACCCACACCATTGAAATTGTGAATTTTATTGCGGTATGTTTATTTAATAAAGGGTTTTTACCAGATTTAAAGATACTGTCTGAAATGGGAATAACTATTGGGCCGGAATCGTTAACAGGCGTGACCAGGTCAGAATCAGCAGGTCCGAGGTACGAGCTTCTGAGGCTTCCAAGGAAGCTAGAACTGTAAAATCATCTGCAAGGGCTTCGCTAAACATAACATTTGAAGTGGAAGGAGGTACTTTGTATGGAGCAGGGATTGCAGGTTAAAAACAAGTGAGTATAAAACGAGTTGTTTAATGTATTGTTGTAAAGGTTATGTAGCCCCCGCTTAGGTGGTAAGTTTCAGTTTGGTTCTCGTCGAGATCATCTAACGGAATGCTCAGCAAACGAGCTATTTCGACGGGGTCGGACCATAGGGAAATGGGTGTTAGATGAGTGGGATTCGTTGGGCATGCAAAGAGGTAGTACGTGTCATGGAGACTCATTGCATGCAGGACATATATTGGGTATGTCGTGGTCGATTCTGGATAAGTAAGAGTTTAACCTGCTAGATTCACGTGGCAACTTGAGCTCTACGTTTGCGATGGGTGGTGGTTTGACTCCAAATACGCTATTCACTGAAAGGGAGTCGATGAAGGTGTTGATGGCTCCACTGTGAATGGCGATCAGTGCATGTCTAAAGTTCGTTGCGTCGGAAGTCTGGTCGGCGTATTGTTCAATGTCGGTGACGTAATCAAGGAAGGAAGAGGTCCTTTTCTAGGAGTCGGTTCCGCTTCAAGCAGACGACTGCAAGGGTTGTTTCTACGAAAACATCCCAGTAGAAACTGCTTGGAGAGGAGCTCGTTATGTTCCTTGACCGGAAGCATACGGGCATCACTATGTAGGTGTTCGATTGGCGACATCAAGCAGCATCCCGTAAATGTCCGGAGCACAGTCTTTTGACATGTATGAAGCTCCTTCGTCTGCGTTTCACTACATCCAGGCGACCATATGTGCAGCTTAGTTTAGGACCGGCCGGCCGATTGCCTTGTAAGTTGCCAACAACGTTTCTTTGTCTTTTCCCCAAGAGCTGCCGGCAAGCGATTTAAGGATTTTGTTGCGGCGCTGTACTTTGGCAGTTATCGCGGTCGTGTGAGGAGTGAAGGAGCACAGGCTCTAGAATGTAACACCAAAAATTTTAGGTTAGTTGACCGTCGAAATTTTAATGCCATCGACTGAAATGTTTCGATCCAGTCTGTATTCCTTCGTCCAGTTGGGAGAGTGTTAGGCTCCTTGCAGAAAAGAAGCGAGAAAGGTCGGAGAGATAGCCGTTTACTTTAATACTAATACTATCGCACTACGAAAGGATTTAAAAAAAAAAAATTTTCTATATTTTTAAAAAATTCCGAACGGCAGAAAAACTGAAACATATTTTTCAAACAGCCACCATTTTGTAAAGAAATCCAAAATCTTCTCGTAGTGCTATAACTACATCCTTGCTCTTTAAGGATCACTCAACAATTTCTATTTCAAGTTACTGGGAATCCTGATATCCTGCACACCAGGATACCATTTTTTCATCAGTCCCCATTTTGTCGACCTAGTTTTTTTTTGAAATTTTTTTTAATTAAACATGATTTGTACTCTTTAAATCTCAATAAAAAACAATTTAAAAAAATTTATACAAAAATATTTTTTGGTTATCAGGTCCGAAAAAGAGCCTAAAGTTGGGGTTCTAAAGCAGAATACCCCCTTAATGAAAGTCAGTGAGCTATCACCTATAGTATAAATTACTAAAATACCAAATATAGTTGCAATGCATTCACTGTTTCGCCTTATACCGAATAAAGAATTCAGTTGCAACATTTTGTAAGTTTTCCCAACAGCTGTAAATATTTATTTTCCCGACTTTGATCGTTAAAAATTAGGAGAATACTTCATTGTTCAATTGAATTTCCTTACTTGTTAAGGCGACTCTTCCGCGTTTAGCAATTTTTTAGTTTTTCGGAATTATACACGTTTTATTTTCATAAAAGGTTCGAAAAAAAAAATAATCGTATAGTTTCCAATTTTTTAAAATACACTTGATTCTGCATTTTATATGAAAAACTGTAATAATGCAAAAAGCAAATTAAGAATTACAAGTTTGCAGGTACTTTATTTACTGATATATTTAATGCTGAACTAAGAAATTTAAAAACATACTTAAAAAGTTACTAACTACTTGGGCCCTTTTACCTTCTGCTCAAATATAAACGAGACTGGCTCAAACAACAAAAACGGTTAATTATTCTTCAATATTTATTTTATCCCCTTCAAAATAGTCACCATTAGAGGCGATACGCATATGCCACCTTTTTTTCCAATCTTCCTAACACTTCTGGTAGGCCGCTTTAGGTATGGCTTTCAGTTCCTTCTTCGAATTCTCTTTCATTAATTCAATCGACTGAAAATGCTTTCAACGAAGCGGCAATTTGAGTTTAGGGCCATGTCGGGTGAATACGGTGCTTGCGGAACAATATTTACGTGGTTTTTGGTCAAATAATCGCGTACAAGACGAGACGTATGAGCTGGATTTTGGAACAAGTCGAGCAGACACACGTCTCATGCCCAAAACATCGTGAATAATGCTATGAGCGGATCCATTTGATATGTTGAGCTCACTAGCTATCTCTCTTTCAGTCACACGACGATTTTCCAACATAATTTTCTTTACTTTTTCGACGTTTTCTTCGTTTATTGACGTTGCTGGACGACGATCATGGGACAAGTTCTCCAGCGATGTACGGCCGTCCTTGAACGACTTATACCAATCAAAAATACGTGCACGTGACAGGCAAGACTCCCCATATGCCTTCTGCAACATTTTCATTGTGTCCGTCGCACTTATTCCATTGGAATAACAAAATTTCAAACAAACACTTTTTGCCCAACGTTAATTTCCATAGTAAAATTCGAAAAACACACTCGAGGTTGACTTGTTTATAGTGCCTTAAAAAACAAACTATGTGACAGATCGCGCTCAAATTTGACATGTAAACATATAACAGTCCTGCCAACCTAAGCAAAAAAAAGTATGGCCATATGTCATGTCCTTGTCGAGTTATGGATAAAGTCTCGTTTTGCGTTGAGCAGAAGGTATATTGATGGAAACCCTTTGTCAATTAAGAGCAAGACTATTTCTCTCGGTTGAGATAATCAAAACATAACTGACAGATGGTTGCTAGCCAGACATTGACAGCCCCAAGTATTTACTAATTTTTTAAGTACGCTACAGCTAACCGTTTAAAATAAGGTAAGGTCTAAGAATTACTTGATTTAATGTTCACACCTTTATACTAATTATATGATTCCGTTGTTAAGCGCTCAATTTGTACTAACAAACTCACCATCTGCTTCCAATAATCTTAGAGTTAAGGTGCTTTTGATTATTAATAAGTATTTCTGCATTTCTTTATCTACATCGTAACAGTTGAAATTCAACACCGATAATTACATGTTAAAACGTTATGGATAATCTGTGTTTGTTTCCATAAATAGCATTATCTTTTCTTAAATTGAATCGAAAGAGATTTTTATTGCATTTACCGAACTTATTATACTAAAAACATGAATATGAGTGCGATCGAGCTACGTAATAATTGCAGCAGTAGACAAACTGTGTTGCATATTTGCTGATACTCTGCTGATGTGCAGACAAAAATTTGGTGTTGTCGTTTATTTGCACAAATTGCGTGCAAAAATTGACAGTAAAACGTGATGCTGTTGCAAGTGTTGCCAGAAATTCTCGGAGAACGTGATACTTTGATTAATTTTCAACACTGCTGTCGTGTTTCCCATTTCACTCGCACCCTATATGGTACTTTAGAGTGACCGTTATTATAAGTTACTGTTTCAATTTTTTCCCTACGAAAAGGGATCCAACGTAAACAAGCTTTGTATTTTCAATTTTAACCGTGGATAAATCATTTCACTTTTCCCATACTATTTATATG
Organism: Bactrocera oleae; assembly: GCF_042242935.1. Lineage (NCBI taxonomy): Eukaryota > Metazoa > Arthropoda > Insecta > Diptera > Tephritidae > Bactrocera > Bactrocera oleae. Next base: position 32,878,994 of record NC_091541.1, read on the forward strand.
TTTTATATTTTACCTCCAAAACAAATAAATCTACAACTTTGAAAAAGTGATATTCTAATACAAATTTACTCTCCAAAATATTCTTCTTAATGACTTTTTTTCATAAAAAAAATTATTTTAAAAGTTATACGCGGTTAAAGGCAAATGGAAGTAATTTAGAATTAGTTGTTCTAAAATTTGTAGCCATTGAATAACCCAATAAGAACCAATAAAAAAATTAAGTCGTTTTCATTTGGCGTTGATTTACTCTAGAACATGTTTAACCACAATTATATAAAGATAACTCACACATTGACTGTCATATTCGCGCAAAGTCTTACAGACTAACGAAAACCATTATGGGTAGAATTCGAGAATTGATATAATACGTGGACCGATTTCCTACATTTTCGGCATTAAACTACAGTATATCCGATATTAGTAGTTCATATAATTTTGTTAAGATATCTTACATATTGCCAATATACTTGTACATATACGGTTTAAAGCCAATCCGAAGTTTGAAATTCTTTTATAAGGTATATGGATTAACTCGATTTTATTCTTTTTTGTATCATGGCATACTACAAGTATTATCAGAAAATCATGCATCCTGAGTTTCACTAAGATACTTTACTGATTGATTTATATATATTGTACACATATTGTAGCGAACACGAATACCAGAACAAATCAGAATCGACGATAAACTGCCAAAAGCAACTAGACAGCGAATTCGTAGTTGCCAAAAAGGTCTAGAAGCGAACTTTTGCTAAAGATGTATTATATAAGGACTGCCGGATTGTGCAGCAGACACAGTTTTAATTAGAGTGTTGCTGTGTAAAGAGCTATAAACAAGAAGTCGTAAACTCGAGTAACGAACAATGAGTGTTAAGTTGGAATTTGAAATAAAGATAAGTGCATAGCATCAAATTGGGACTTTAATTTAACAATCCAATTATCGAGCTCAAAAGTGAGATATAGTTAGACGATTTATTGAGAAATTCGTTACAATTGGTGTCTGAAGTGGGATTGTCAAATAAATTCCCAAAGAGATTATTTGAAAATGGCCAAGTGTAACGATTTGAAGATTCCACAACTGACAAAGGAGCTGGAGCAACGTGGTTTGGCGACAAATGGATTAAAAACTGAATTACAATCACGGTTGAGAGGCCGTGGAGGTGGAAAACATTAATGTTGAGAAATGTGTCTTTCACATGGAATTAGAGGAAGGGACAACAAAGATAAAAGAAAAGGAAGAGGCTCAATGCTCGCCAAAGATGGTGAACATGAACATGATTTTTGCAGCAATGTCGCAGATGGGGAAAGAGCAGGATGCACGTATTTCTTAGATGTCAACGCAGATATGAACAGAGGTGTCAACGCAAAGATCGAGACAAAAGTCGCAGTTAGAAACGCGGTTGTCAACGCAGTTGGAAGAGCAGTACGCAACGCAAGATGCACGTGTATATCAGCACAGGTGTTCTCACAGTTGAAAGAGAAGGATACACGGCTATCGCAGGTGACCTCACAAATAGCAGAAGTGTCGTCACAGATTTCGGAAGAGCGGGATAGAATTAAAACTGAAGTCGATGAATTGAAAGATCGTCTCTGTGAGCTACAATTAAATCGGCCAATTATGCCGTCAGCTTTTGCCACGGTAAAACCTCCATCCTTTGGTGGCACTATTCCGTTCCATGTTTTTAAGCTTCAATTCAAAAAGACGGCAAATAGTTGGAACGCTGAAGAAAAGGTAGTAGCATTGTTCGTTTCATTAAAAGAATCTGCAGCAGAGATATTACAGATCATTCCAAACCGCGAGGCGAGTAGTTATGAAACGTGAATGGGTGCATTAGAAAGACGGTATGGTAGTGAGTACAGGAATCAGATCTTCCAAATGGAGTTGCGAAATCACCGCCAGAAAGCCAATGAGTCGTTGCAGGAGTCTGCTACAGAGATTGAGAGGTTAGCACACTTAGCTTATGCACATAAATCCGTGGAATACATCGAGGACACGAAAATTCAGACCTTCGTCAATGAAATAAAAGATAACACGACACGCTTCGCTACGTTAGCATGTCCGAAATTGACGTTTGCGGAAACCGTTTCGTATGCTCTGACACAGGAAACTCCATCTCTGCTTAGCATTCATACATTTAAAGCTCATAAAGTAGAAATAGAAGAACACATGTGGGTGAACCAATTACTTGAAAAAATTGACAACATGACGAAAGCACTGGAAAAATCTACGGAAGCACGTAAGAAAAATGATGGTGTGGTTAAATGCGTGGTCATATTGCACGCAACTGTAACCAGTCCAATAATCCGGTTAGACGTTAACCCAAAGCTGAGGAAGATCAAACAAATGTCAAATCCAGTCAATCGTTAAACTAAAGCGAGCCGGCCAAAAAGGTCACCGGCTGGCTCCCGCAAGCAAATGCCCTGTAATCTCCATTTCACAAATAAGCAGGAATACTAGTAATGTTACCGTTAGTGGATGTGTATACGGCAAGCGCATACTGATAAAGAAGTGAGACCATTAGCTGGGGCAAAGTTGCGTACTGCAACTGGAGAAGATACCCTAGTTCTCAGAAAAGTAACGTGCGAGATCGTAATTGGAAAGGTAGCCTTGTTACACAATTTTATAGTGGCAGATATCATCGAAGAAGTGATAATTGGAGTAGACTTTCTAGCAAATCATGGAATCACAATTGACATAAAGAACAGGATTATGACCTATACAAATATAAAAGTGCCACTTATGTTCGGTTACGATAATAAGTACAACGTTAGACGAATGATAATAACTGAGAGTTAACTGATTCAAATCAGAAGCAGTTATTTGGGCAGAGATAAATGAGGACTATGGGCCAAACAAGTGGTGCATTATTGAGGCCACAAAAGAATCTACACAAAACTTACTTATAGGCAAAACTCTGGCTATGACAAGACAAGATAAACGGGTTCCAGTAAGAGTACTTAATGAGTGCGAGTTACTAGTCAAACTCTCCAAAGGAGCTATATTAGGGCAGTGTCAAGAGATTGAAGCCGTGATAAACTGTGAAATAGGTCTTGAGGAACATTCCATGAACAAAAACAACATATCTAACGAAATTAACGCATGGACCAAGGAGCTAAAGGCAAACCAAAAAAAAAGTTAAACAACTTCTTCTCAGATATTCATCCATAAGGACGAGCCAAACCAGGAAGAACCAAAGTTGTGAAACATTTTATTAACACAGGTGATGCAAAAGCAATCCGGCAGGGTCCTCGAAGCGTTCGTTTAGCAAAACGTGAAGTTGTAAGCCAGACCATACGTGAAATGAGCGAAAGCGGCGTAATCGAACCATCAGATAGTCCATGGAGCTCACCTGTACTACTTGTAAAAAAGAAAGATGGCAACATGAGATTCTGTGTGGACTATCGAAGGTTGAATGATGTAACGAAGAAAGACAGTTATCCTAAACCCGATGACACGCTGGACTCGTTATAAGGCACAAAATGGTTCTCAACGCATGATTTTAAAAGTGGTTACTGGCAAGTGGAGGTAAATGAAGAAGACAAAGCAAAGACGGCTTTCAGCGTTGGAGATGGCCTATGGCAATTTACCGTAATGCCCTTTGGATTAAGTAACGCTCCTGCTACCTTTGAGAGACTAATGGACCAGGTATTAAAAGGATTACATTGGAAGGCCTGTTTGGTATACCTCGACGATATCATCGTGTTGGGTAAAAACTTCGATGAACACCTTAAGAACTTGGAAGAGGTTTTTCAACAGATAGCTAGCGCTGGTCTAAAGCTGAGTCCAAAGAAGTGTTCCCTATAACATCGCAAAGGTAGTAGTCATGGAAATTCTGATGCCATGTCCCGCCGTCCATGTAACAACAATGAATGACTATTACAGCAGACTGAAATCCGCAGGAGCTACGGAAATGTCAGCAAGAAGATCCAGATTTGAAAAGTATAATACATGGATTCGAGATGAATAAACGTCCAACGAGAGAAGAAATAGCTGCAGAAAGCCCAGTCGCAAAAGCTTATTGGGCACAATGGAATAGTTTCTGGAAGCTTTCATCGCGTATGGGAAAGCGAAGATGGTCAAGCTCTGATGATTGTTCCGAAAGTAATAATTCCCGAAGTTCTCAATGTGCTGCACAGCAGTCCAAGTGGAGGATACATGGGTCTAAAACCTTGGAGGAATTAAAACTAAAATTTTATTGGGTTGGTTGTCATCAATCAGTTACGGAGTGGATCGCCGTTTGTGTCGAGTGCATTGCAGCTACAGGGCCGAGGTCCAGGTGCGCCGTTTGAGCGAGTTGCTAATGATGTAACTAGTCCATTTCCGATCAGTAAATTAGGAAACAAATATGTTTTGGAAGTCATGGACTATTTCAGCAAATGGCCAGAGGTATACGCAATTCCTAACCAAGAGGCAGGAACAGTATTCATCAACAATTGGGTATCGATATATGGTGTTCCAATAGAATTACATTCTGACCAAGGGAGAAATTTTGAATCAACTCTAATACAAGAGATATGTCAGAAACTGGGTATCCGGAAAACTCGTACAACTGTATTACATCCGCAGTCCGATGGCATGGTGGAACGATTCAATCGAACTTTGGAAGAATATTTGAGAAAAGTTGTGGACAAGTATCAAAAAGATTGGGATACCCATATATCCTTGTTCCTGATGGCTTATCGGTCTGCTGTGCATGAAACAACGGGGCAGACTCCAGCAAAGGTAATTTTTGGTAATGATCTTCGACTACCAATTGATTTGAAATTTGGAATTAATGCCAACGGAGGAAGGAATGCTAAGGAATTCAGCAGCGTCCTAGAAGATGAGATTAGGGATATACATGCTATGGTGAGACAACGAACCAAAGTTGTGAGAGATAAAATGAAAGCAAAATACGACAAGGCAATGAGCTCTGACGGTTTTATTGAAGGCGATTGGGTATTGTTATATAAATCACAACGAAATAAAGGGTTATTTCGCATATTACAGGGTAATTGGGAAGAACCATACCACGTTATTAAACGACTCAATGATGTAGTGTATCGCATACAAACCATTAACAGACCAAGGAATAAAATGAAGGTGGTTCATCTGGAACTACTTGCAGCCTTTGGTACCGCAAATATGTCTAATCGGGACGATCAGACTTAAGTGGAGTGCAGTGTAGCGAACACGAATATCAGAACATATCAGAACAAATCAGAATCGAAGATAAACTGCCAAAAGCAACTAGACAGCGAATACGTAGTTGCCAGAAAGGTCTAGAAGCGAACTTGTGTTAAAAATTTACTATATAAGGGCTGCCGGATTGTGCAGCAGAGACAGTTCTAATTAGAGTGTTGCCGTGTAAAGAGCAATTAAGCTATAAGCAATAAGTTGTGAACTCGAATATCGAACAATGAGTGTTAAGTTGTTGGAATTTAAAATAAAGAAGTGTATAGCATTAGATTGGGACTTTAATTTAACAATCCAGTGATCGAGCTCAAGAGTGAGTTAAAGTTAGACGATTTATAGAGAAATCCGCTACAAAATATAGACAAGGACAGAATAAAATAAATGACATAAGGACCTATATAAACGGTATGAGGTCAACCGGTAATTTGAAAAACTTTATATTAGGCATAGAAACGGTGAGAGAAATCTTGATCCGATTTTACCCATTTTAATAAGAAACTTCTAACAAAAAAAAATTTAAACAAAAAAAATAAAAACCCAGCCATAGGCACTGAGGTCCACAGATTCGGTATCTGCAGCCTTAAAACGTTATGGCCCGATTTCGACAATTTTTAGACTTGACCGTAAAGACTATCTCTGCAAGATATGTTGTTGTTGTAGCGGAAGAAAACATTCTTGAAGGAATTTTGATGAATGGTGCCGAGTTGACAGTCCTTGGCCGAATAAACAAATCCCGGTCCGTTCCGGTTACTTAGAACCGAGTGTCGAGGGAACGGTATCCGATATATATATTTTTTTTAATGACGACAAACTTAAACACTTACCGATCCAAACAGGGTTAGATCGCCGAAATAACAGCCCTTGGTCGCATAAAATCCGGTAACGTAGAACCGACTGTTGTGGAAATGAATATATCCGATATCTTCATTGCTGCTTACTATATATGCTGTAAAGTAAAAGAATCATGGGGAATTTATACTTACGTACACTTAAATACGCACTTTTTGACGATAAAGGTAATAAAAGTTATGATTTCTCTTGAACACCAAGCGTATTATCATGATTTCGTACCATCAATTTTTTTATTTTTCCATTTTTTTATTCTTCGTCTTATACACAAATGCTGAAATAACTATTATTGTTATAATTCTGTCCCTCGTTGTTACTGAGTATTTAAAAGAAATAGTTTTATACAATGAACAAATAGTGGCACAATTGATTCGAATATTGGTTTTGCTTGCATTCGAAAAGTCGAAAATCCAATCAGATTCTGTGACACAAATAAAAATGAGAATTGGTTCTGGATTCTGACAACTAAGATCAAGTTTCTTCAATCTGAATGCAAAATGCCACATCCGCTAAATATATGTCATGGATTAAATTAAATTTTGAATATTAAATTTTCCAATCGCAAAAGCAATGCAATATTCCGTAATATTTGCAAATTTACGGTATGTTATATATAAATCAAAGAGCACAATATGATAACCAAACTCCGGGTTAACAATATATACTTCGTTTGCTCAGAAGATCTGAGCGGTTGCTTGATTGAATTTCTTGTACCGTAGCTTTCGACATTCCTTTTCGGCTAATTGGATCAGCCATTTCCTCAATCTTTCTCGGGAATACGTTGTAGTTAAATTGTAGAACTTTCGTTTCGGGTGCGTTCGAGATGGCAATCACGACAACAGTGTAGCAAATTTGTCATAGTATCACGATCTGCGTGAATTTATGGCAACACTTGTAACAGCATCACGTTCTGCTGTCATTTTTTGCACGCAATTTATGCAAATAATCGGCAACACTAAACTTTTGTCTGCACATTAGCAGAGTATCACCAAATATGCAACAAAGTAGCTGTACTGCTGCAATTATTACGGAGCTCGAACGCACTCTTCGTCTTGTAAAGCACTTATAGTCTCTAGTGTGAGGGAATAGTGTGCAGGAGATAGTTGTTGCTGCTGCAGTAACCGCAGTCAACGTTGTCACACTATGGATTTTTCTGGCTATAGCTATAGCGAATAATACACCCCACTTATATTTGGTGGGGAAATTACAACACAAAAAGCATGAATTGCACCTCACTTACGTGATGTTGTTACGTATTAAGGTCAAACGGGACCAGGGGACCTTATAGTTCTCGCACAGTGATTGGAGCGAGTTAAAGGTTGGTAAGGGAACTGAAACTGACTCAGACTGGGAGTCATGCTGCCTACTTAGCTCCTGTAGACATTTGAGTGGGTGTAGCGGCGCAGCGCTTCCGTAGAGGTGGTTTTCGCAGAGAGTTTGTTTATTGTAGCACGCAAATAGAAATCGCAGGTCAAATAATAAAACTGTACATATTATTACTAAAAAAATCACTAAAATAGAATTTTTTCATATAAAGAAATATGTACATATATGAAATATTATTTAATGCACCCTATGCAGCCTATTTCAAGAAATGTTTTAAAATGCTAGATATATCACGAAATGCTGTTTGTAAGCAATCGACAAATTCTTTTCCGTTGCGCTCATTTTCATAAGAAGAAACTATTGCACCACAGTAATCATTTTGTATTGAATATCTGTTTCAAATAAACAATAATGATAATAAAAAATATAAAAGTTTTATAAATACATCATACTCACGCTATTCCCAAACCATCTCGTACGACTGGACCAAAAGAGCCAGCCAACAAAGCATCGGATGATAGCGTTGAAGTGCTAATAATGTTGTGATTGATTTTAGCATACGCCTCACTTTCATATATAGCAGGCAATTCTTTTCCATGGAGTTTAGCTTGATATCTTAAAGCAAACAAATGCCTGTCGAAACCTTGTCCCATTGCAGCCTGTTTCGTTAGCTCAGTATGTACAAGCGAACACTGTTTGATTAAGGCATATAACTCACTTAAATGTGGCTGCTTTGCAAGACTTCGCTCCAAGTTATCACACACGCGTTTTGTCGCCATGGTGCATGGACGCACGGTTTCGGTGCGACCGTGTCGAAATGCAGCCGTACTGCACGATTCATAAGTACCAACATAATCATTAAAAGCTCTTTTATATGCGAGTTGAAATGAAAGTTGCATTATTGCATCAGGGCTCAAACCAAGTGCTTTGCATATATCTTTATTTAATTCCGGATATTTGAGTGTATTTATATTCAGTTGATGCATTATATGCTTGTTTTTCAATATAGCTTTTTGTACAGCATTTTCTACAAATGTGTCTGTTTTTAGTTTGATCAGTCTTACGCACTTTATTTTTTCAGTATCATTAACTATTATACTAGGCTTTGCAAAAGCATTATTTGTAGTTTCTTCGAATATTTCATTAAAATATCTTAGTACGGCGACTCCATCGCCCCAGGAGTGTTCAAAGTTTACAGCGGCCGTACCATCCGCAGTTACTATTAATGATACTGATTTATCGAACCAACTAAATAAAAAATAAATAATAATAAAAAAATTATTTTTAAAAAAGTATTCGTCAGATATTTTAATTCCTACTCACCGATTTGTGCCGTCTCCCGCTAACAAGTCTTTGAGCAGTGGTACAAAATTTTCTTCACTGTATCTTGGGGAATTATTTGAGTCTAAACAAAGGCAAAATAAAGCAGCATCAATTTCTCTTTCAAGTAATCGTTTATTTTCTCCTCCTATATTATCAGTTAAATATTTGCGCAAATTAGCCCATTCATCCCGATTAATAGAAGTCAAAGTTCCAATGGGCACAGTGGAACTACCGTTAGCATCAGAATTTTTTACAACCGTATGTAAACGCCCAAGAATTACATCTGGATTTTCTATATTTCCCTCCTCGTCCAAAACATCTACTGAATATAAATTGCCAGCGCGAAGGACTAATATATGCTTTGAGTTTTCATTTTGCACTAACGAATCTTTGCCTTTTCCTGGTATTCTAGATACTCCAAAAAGTTGTTTGTATTGACTCATATCCAAAGGGAAAGCTTTGAAAGCATAAGCCGCATATGTGGCAATTCTTTCAGGAACAAGGCGCATAATATTCTTAAATCCTTGTGTATCGCTTTTCTTAGCACTCAGATGATAAATTTCAGGCTCTAATAGGTCTGCTTGCAACGAACGCCAAAATCTCATGGAACTTATCACTAAATTAGTGGCACGCAGCAACTGGTCTTGGTATGCCTTTTTTGTGTCGTGTTTCATAATGAGCAAGGGATTATAATTAAGAGGTAATGGATTTCTATCACGTAAATACATGTCGAACCTATATATAAAATTATTGCAATAACAAAATATATAGTATGAACAGAAATAGTTTTATTTTAATGATCACAATACTAGTACATACATATGGCATTAATGTAAATAAAAATGGGGCTACACTAAATATAATAGGGGCGTGCCCGATTTTGATATTAACCAGTTTATATTTTGTAATACATAGGTAAATTAGCAATTAAATAGAAGAAAAGTTGAAATTTTTCTACACAATTTTTTTTTTTATTTAAAAATTTAAATATTGGAAATCTAATTTTAATCCCAAAGGTTTGAACTAGAAAATTCGCAACCCTGCTCGGTTTTCCGATTTAAGAACTAATAAAGATGAGAAAAATATAAAATTATTAGACATTCATATATATATGTTACGAACAATAACAATATACAAATATTATTATTTCTTTGAAGGAGAGTTAACGACGTAATTCCATTTTATGCTTAGTCGTTCCACGTCACCTAGACCAGATAACATCAATTAGAAATGCAAACACTATTAGAAGCGATTGCGCTTACAAATAAGAAAAAACTTTATACACCCTTTATAGGTGCATTTCTTATAACATAAAAGGAATTGGATAATAGTCTATGTCAAATTTTGTGAAAATATCTCGCCAAATTCAAAACTTTCCAATACAAGAGCTCGATTTTAATAGAACAGTCTGTGTGGCAGCTATATGAAATAGTGGTCCGAAATCGGTGGTTTCGACAGCTTTTTCGGAAGAAAATGACGGGCAAAATTTCCGATCAATAACTCAAAAACTAAGGGACGTGTTCGCGTGTATACAGACAAACTGACATGGCTATAACAACTCAGCTGATCAATTATATATTTATTTCATAGCGTCTCCGACGTTTATTTCTGTGTGTTACAAACTTTATGGCAAACTTAAACAACAACAAGGTATATTCAGTGTATAAATATGAGTTATCCACACGAACTTCGAACTATCCCCAAATATGCAAACAATAACTGTCTTAAACCATACATACATAACAATAAACAATACATCCGTTTTTAGACAAAAACAATAGAAGATACTATTGTGATGGAAGATACTAATTGCGTTCGTTCAAAGAATAATGTTTTTCCTTTGCGCGATAAATTTTCGGAAAACTGTTTTTATGTTTTTTTGTAAATTAACATGTTCAATTGTGATCACAGACACTTACAATTTGGTCAGTCTTTTTTGATCTTGTTTTTTATTTATTATTTATACGTGTAACATCGTACAGTGAAATAAGAAAAATGAGTGTTCAGTCTTGTCCAGGGTTTTTACTATGTTTGGTGTAGATTCTACTGCGGCCTCAATGCTATATATAAAGTTTTTTTTTACCTATCAATATCTTATCTTTATGCATATATTTCATGTGTGCGTGTGCATGTCACTGAACTCCTGCTAGACGGCTGGACCGATTTTGATGAAAGTTTTTGTGTGAGTGCAAGGGGAGTCGAGGAGGGTTTAGATTCATAATTTGATCCACTGGAAAATGTTTATTTAACTATACTTTCATTCATAAGTAGTTGTTAATTTTCGAATGCATTACATTGGATCCGGTAGACTGCTCTACCATCGAAGATGTGAG